>NW_013668014.1:55784-63629 GCF_000517525.1 Limulus polyphemus | reverse complement strand
TACACACACAAGGGAAAAAAAGTCTGATGTTGTTGTTGTTTGTATTTAAGCACAAAGCTACACAATGGGCTATCTGTGCTCTGCCCACCACGGGTATCGAAACTCGGATTCTAGCGTTGTAAGTCCGCAGACATACCGCTGTGCCACTGGGGAGCTGCTTTTTAATTACTTTTGCAAAAACATCTAAGTATGTACTTCACCAGCTTTGTGCCACCAATTCTTGGCTTGCACTTCACAAGAATTAGGACATGTAATCATAGTTTGCCTTTTACTGGCTTTAGAACAATATATATAAAGTATATAAAGAGAATATTTCTAAAATACTTTAATTTTGTAGTTTTGAAATTCAACTAGTTACAGTGATTATGCAATTTGTTTTATGTGACTTATTATGCCATCTTTCTCTTAATATAGAGATATTAAGTATCCAGTTAAGCGTTTCACAACAATTTAACAAAACGTGTACACATTTTTCATTCCAAGTGAAATCTACGGTTGCAAAATTCAATATGTAAGAAAAATGTTGTAAAAGTTTCATTAATTATATACAAAAATGACACACTGACATTTGTGCTTATTACTTCGTATAAGAACACAAAAATCTGGGTTGGAGCCTGGAGCCCAAAGACAGTGCGCCTCAAAAGTAATAGGGCCCCTATTTTCTTTATGGTTTTAATTGTATTTGTATTTTTGAGTTATGGTAAAACTACCAAGGATGTCTGCTGCCGTCACTAATGTTGAAATACTGACCAGATGAAAGGCAGCCAGTCAGTAGCAACGCTACCACCCACGCTATTGGATTGATTGCCACTCTTATAACGCACATAAAGCTCAAAGAGCTGGGAATGTTTTGTGGTATCGCACGGATTCGAATCAGTTCAGAAACCCAGAACTCTACCACATGGTCAACCCACGCCATATATTGCGTCAACAAAATCCAAACTGTGCGGAAACTGTACAATATAACCTTCTTACTTATGTTTATATTCACAGTGTGTTACTTGGATAGAGGTATGTTTATTCCATACATGTTCAAGAGTTGTATACATTTGGATCACCCTATATATTCGTGACTGATTACCGAAATGACGTCACATTGTTATGTATTGAGAATCAAGACCAGCTAACAAGCAGTTACACTCCTGGTAAACTCTTACTTAAAATGTAAAGCAGTTCTGTCTTCACTTCACACAGGTCAGGTAAATCGTTAGGGTCTACCCACCTGACTGTCGTCTCTAATTTATTGCTTGAAAACGTGCACTAGTTTAACAGCGGTTAAGTACAAATACACAAAAGCTTCTAGTTTACAAATATTATAAATCTCGAAATCAAATGAATAAAACTCCTCTTAGAAAACTGAAAACTTCAATATTAAAAATATTGGTTACACCGAGATTTATCATGCTGGTTTTAATTGTTTTCTCGGTCAAAAAATCCATACGAGAAAAATAATCCTTAAGTGTAAATTCGAAAACTCAGGAAATAGCAAAATATTTCTTTGGCACTTAGGTTTATTTGGTAAACTTTCAAAGTTCTCAGATCTCAAATTCACTTCCATAAAGCTGACCAGTCCACAACGAGGAAACAACAAATCCAAAAACCGATTTCTTACAGCTTTGCTACCGTAGTGCAGACCAGGGAACCAGAAGCACACGCGGTTCTTTGGCTGCACACTTTTATCTCATTTAATACAAAGTTCAAATCAGTAGATAGCACTGGATAAAATACAGCTCTGATGACATTTATTATGACGATCCAGCCCATAATCATGTACTCGAAAACATCACCATATGATCCATCATATTCTATATTTGGAACCCAAAATAACCTTTAGTTCAGGATATCTGTGCATTAGAATACACTATGTTTTCGGTGTGTTACGCAATTTAGTTATATCTATTGGTGAATATGCATTCAACATGTTTTATTACTCGACTGTTTTATAATATGCTCGCTAGCCCATAACGTTGAGGTTTGTGTGTTTTCTTATAGCAAAGCCACATCGGGCTATCTGCTGTGTCCATCAAGGGGAATTGAACCCCCGATTTTAGCATTGTAGATCCGAAGACTTACCGCTGTCCCACCAGGGAGCTGATGTTTAGGTAAAAGTGAAGTTTAATTCGGAATTTCTCTTAACATATGAACTTGTGAATTTTACATATTTCAAATCATATGGTTTTGAATGCCCAATTGCTAGTTTGAGAATAGTATTTTTTATGTATATTTTATTAATCTGAAGTCTAATAATTCAATTCTTGAATATGTAATATCGTTTCTTCGAGTTAACGAATGTTAGACTTTTATTTTACTCTCATTTTATTATTTTGAAAACTGACAATTCAGTTTCTGGATATAGTATTTGTACTTCATAAAAATACCCCATGTTGTTTTAAATCCGCGTGTGGTTTCCTAATTATACGCGTAGGACAGACAACACAAGTTCAGCGACCCCCTATAACAGATGTGGGTGTGAATAGCCAGTGCAGCTACGTAAACATAACTTTTAGATGAAAACCTCCAGGAGACAGTAGACGACGTGGGAAAAGCAAGAAGTAAACTCAAGAAATGATCTAGTACACAATGCTTAAAAAGCTTCTTACAGTTCACTACAGACACGGCATTTAATCAATAGCATTCAGGCCAACTCTCCCTCCCAGGTTGCCACTTGTACAAGAAGATTGAGAATGAGATCTCCTTGCATTAGAATTTAAACATGGGTAGGCTGACGCTTCTAAACCAGAAGTGAAACATGACAAAACGCAAAGCATGTCTGTTATTCTCTCATTAATTTTCTACTGTCTTCAACATGACTTGAATAGGTTACTAATCGGTATATATGAAACTGGACACTTTACTTTCCCATCACCTCACACCACACTTGTGGTATAAACTAGCTAAGTAGTATAGTACTTACAGAATAAGTTAAAGGCTCATTAGGCACTGTGTAATTTTCTTTTTTCATGTACACGTCTTTATATAATTTCCTTCGTTAAAGATCACTGTCCTTCACCCCTATCTTATATACTTACAACTGATTATTCTTTGTTAAGAAACACGTTAGCCAGTTTTTGTTTCGTTCTTCTATCGCTTTCTTGTGGTTTGATATCATTCATTTTCTATTAATCTTTCTATGCAAGTTTTAACTCATTACCTTGTTCTTTCTTGTCCACGCCCTTTACATAGGCCTTATTCTTATCTCCCCCATTGTTTAAACCCTTTTCTTTCTATCTTTTGATCATTTCTTGTTAGTTTTTTAAACTCTCCTCAAAGTGAACGATCACGAGAGAAAAAAAGGAAAATCATGTCAAAGGTATTTTACTGAAATAATTACTATATCCTCTTTTTTCTATTCTATCTCTCACTGTATTTGTTTCTTTACATTTAAGAAATCTGCTGTCTTTCTTTCTACTCATATCACTTATAATCATTTTCCTGTTTAAGGTCATCTTTCACTCCGTCTTCGACTATGAATCTGTCCATTTTTTGCACCGCTGTTATCATAAAAACCCAAGGTTATTCCCACTACTTTGTAACATGTGAAAATCAAAGTGAATAACCAATGCACAAATTGCAAGTCACTGTATAACAAGCTTGGCTTAATCTTAGATTAAAAATTTAAAGTATACTAAATAGGATGAAGGATCGTGTGAAGGTCGCCGAATTCTTAGGTTCACTTGTATTTCTTTAAATGTGCATTTGTGTGCACATCATGCAGATAAATACTCCTTGTTTTACAGTTTGTGTGTTTGTAATTAAGCACAAAGCTACACGATGAGCTATCCATGCTCTGCCCACCACGGGTATCGAAACCAGGTTTCTAGCGTTGTAAGTCCGAAGACTGTGCCAGTGGGGGGGGGGGGTTGTTTTACAGTACACTTTTAAGAACATGATAAAGACTAATATTTTCTTGATTTTATGACTAAATTTAAATAAGTTTAAAAACCAAAACATCCTTTGAATACCATGTCTATTCAGGAACTTTTGTTGAAACCTGTAAAGCACTGTTAAGTTAATACTTTCACGTGAGCGCTCGTTAACACATCTGAACTTTCAATAATTCATAGGACATATAATCATACCATAAATACAACCTACTGAAAATATTTCCCTGTGATTAATACACCGACTGGTCACTTTATTAGGACGCCCCCAGCTAATAACAGGTTCAACCACCTTTTGTCGCAATAATAGCATGGACTCAGTTTGGCCCGAAGCTAGGTGTCTTGTTCTGTTGTAGTCCGTTATCGAAAAATATGATCTACGGTTGGTTCAAAAGTGTCGACAGAGGATTATGATGGCGAAGCAATGCTTAGTTGATCCCAAATTGACCAACCTGAATGAGACTCGGTAAACGTGCTGGCCAGTTTAGATGATTGATGTTCATGCTCTTCGAACCAAATTCGATCATTGCGAGCGCGATGTACTATTGAATTATTATTATTGTCTTGGATTAGTCACTGTACATTATGGAGAAAGCACTTTAACTTCAGGTGGACTCTGGACCTTGTTTACCCTTCTGAAGGTATCATAAGCCCCACCCTTGCCACGAGAACTTTCTTCACATCATTAAACCTTCACCATCTTACAAACTTGTCATTTATTTAATTAACAGAAGAAGGTAAAACACGACATGTCATATGATTCCAGCCGTTCAGTGTCCACAGTTTCCGATATAATTAGCACATGAAAGGTGCTTTCGGACTGATCGTCAGTTGAAGACAATTGAGTCCTCACCATTGTTGAAAAATTCGGTCAACTGAGACATAGTTTCACGCCTTCTGTCTTCATAAATCACCAGCGGTTGGTAGCCACAATTTTTACTAGTTATAGAAAAATATTCCTTTGAATTCCAACTTTTGATATACGTCTTTGAGCACTTAGTCTAAAAAAAAATACTTTGATAAAAAAGTTGCTATTTGACAAAATCTATCATGCCCCTTTGAACGTCAGAGAGATCCTTGCTCTAACCTCTTGTCTTGTAGAATAACAACTAAACGATTACACCTCTGTATCGCAAGTCTCAACATAATCAGTTTCGTTTATTTTTTGCACATTCAGACAAATAGAGCATTCTACAAATGTATAAGTGTGTGCATGTGTGAGGGACAAGACGGAATGAAATATACATTTTATCTTATTGACAGGGGAGAACAAGAAGGAATGAAATACACATTTTATCTTATTGACAGGGGAGAACAAGACGGAATGAAATACACATTTTATCTTATTGACAGGGGAGAACAAGACGGAATACAATATATTTTATCTTATTGACAGGGGAGAGCAAGGCAGAATAAAATACAACATTATCTTACTGACATTAAAGCTGGGAGAAAATCTCGAAAATGTTTATAAATGCGCATATCTTTGGGGACAATTTATGTATCCACCAAAATGAGAGAATATTTTTGAAACCTTTTTAAGGTCATTGCAAGTCAGATTATGAATTTATATTTCATTCATATTAACAATTTTGTACATGTACGTCATCCGTTTTAAGAACACGTTAGTAGTTTCTTTACTACGGTCCGGTTTGGTTGGTTGTTTTATGGCGCAAAGCAACTAGGCTATCTGCGCCAAACAACCGGTAAAAACAGTAAAAGTAGATTATAGTAAAATCTAAAAATAAAGTAAGTTAAACCAAATTATGTCCAAATAACAGATAAAAGAATTAAATACAATTATAAGGCCCAACTGTTCGTAAAAAATTGAAAATACAATCAAGTTGAACAGTGTCACCATCGCCAATGACACTGTCCAACATCAGGGGTAAACCCTTACAAAACGTGTGTCGAAAATGGTGCCGCCGCTCACGGTCGTAACGACGGCACGACAGTGAAATGTGGGCTATTGTGACTTGAGTGTCACAAAGGCTACACATCGGTGGGTCAATACCAGATAAAAGAAGATGATGAGTTTAAAAATTGTGACCAATGGGTAGTCTTGCCAGGACAACTTCCTCCTTCCGATCCTTATGGAAGCAAAGCGGCCAAAGAGCAACAGAAGATTTGATCTGGAAAAGCTTATTATGACGTTGCACACCCCAAATCGACTGCCAACAAGCGCGAAGCCGCGCCTTGAAGACAGAAACGTAGTCCATGTATGGGACAGGCAAGGCCGTGACGGCGCCAGAGCACACGGACTTAGCTGCGGTGTAAACGAGCTCGTTCCCGTGAATACCGACGTGGCCAGGTATCCAGAAAAACTGGATGAAAACGGAAAATAGAGAAAAATGGGCCAGTCGTTGTTGAATACCAAGGAGAACAGGGTGAGAACTAACGTTAAGCGATTCCAGGATCAGTGTAAATAGTACAATCACTGTACTGCATAGCTTCTACATGATCCAGGGCAAGAGAAATATCATACAATTCGGCAGTGAACACAGAAACTATACAGGGAATCCTGCAAGCAACTAACAAGCCACAGCAAACCATGGCAGAGCCTACAGAGTCACCCGATTTCGAACCATCTGTGCAAGTAGGAAGGGAAGAATGTCTCGAAAGATGTTCAGCAAAAAGAAGACGGTACTTCAAATCAGGAGTATTGGCCTTCCTCAGATGACTCAAGGAAAGGTCACAGACAGGGATGGTAATAAGCCATGACGAAATGGGCTGACCATTAGGGACAGCAATGTCATGCAATGCCAGACCCAATTCAGCTAGTTGTACCCGGATACGAAGGCTAAAAGGGGGGAATTGCTGACTGTCTGTTCTGAAAGAGCACAGCCCACTGAGGAAGAAAGACACAATCCCAGGTGGGATGCTGTGGTACGGATCGAAGCTTGGTAGCATATTGTAGAGAAAGTTGCAAATGAATGAGGTGAAGAGGGGGTTTGTGGGACTCAGTGTACAAACTCTGGACTGGAGAAGTACTAAAAGCCCCGGTGCAGATCTAAAGCCCCAGATAGTGAACGTGTTCCAGGATCTTCAAGGCCAAAGTCCTGGCAGAACTATAGATCGAAGACCCATATTCCAGTTTGGATCGAATCAGGACACAATAGATCCTGAGCATAGAACATCAATCCGCTCCCTAAGAAGTGGAAGAGAAGACATGTAGGATGTTCAGAGCCCTTGTACACTTGACACACAGCTGCTTGGTGTGTGGAATGAAGGTAAGCTTACGGTCAAAGATAAGCCCCAAGAATTTTGCCTCAGGGACCACACGAATAACAACATCACTGAGATGGAGCTCGGAATCGGGGTGGAGACCCCGTTGGCAGCAAAAATGCGTGCAAATGGTTTTGGAAAAAGAAAATGTAAAACGGTTTGCAGTGGTCCAAGTCAACAAGCGATTGAGGGCAGTCTGAAGCTTTTGGCCTTTGAATTCAGAAGGAGTTCACTTTGCTTAACTGTGGATGTTTCCACCAAGATGTCTCCAGAACGGAGCTTCTTAACTTACTTTGGAGAGCCACCAAGCTCTTCTAATCCCTTCTGTATAAAAAAAAAAAGGGGGAGACATTTGCCCTAAAGATTTATCAGACAGGAAATGCAGGATCAGGAAGCGAGGTACAGGTATACATTGTGGTGGAGACTGCTGTTTGGAGTCTTCAAGACATGGCCGTTTACTAATGATCAGTTTTTTCGATTTTGGGGATCTATAATAAAAAGAGGGAGATTCAGAACCCACTGACCCCACGCACCATGGAGTCCTACGAGGGGACGCACTACAATGTTAAACAAGGACACTGCAGCAATGCCAGGGTTTCGTGAGCATTATACCCAAACACCAGCATCACACACGATGCCAACAACAACCATTGAGAACGCCCAACACTGGTACTCAGTTGACCCTAGCCCGATGTGACCAGGGGGGGGGGCACCTCGAAGCCATCCATCTACAGGAATT
>NW_013668014.1:52188-55774 GCF_000517525.1 Limulus polyphemus | reverse complement strand
CACCACGCATGGCAAACACGTGGGTGGATGTTTAGATCCTAGAGGAGGTAACTGAAAATACAGAACCTTCCTTGGGATGTCCCCTCACCACGTAAATGACCCCCCCCCCCTGAGAGGCTACTACGGTCCGGAAAAAGGAACAGGGTCTACACCAGGGTTTCTCAACCCACAGGTCGCGACCCAAAATTGGGCCGTGAGAATGTGTGAAAGGATCGCGAATAGACTTTAAAAATAGGTAATAGTTTATGCATTAAAAATTAGTTACTTAGTAAATATTTAGGAAGCCAGCTTTCTTTTTATTTTAAACTAAAGCTATTTACTGGGTCGCGACTTGTCATCAATGTTTACATATAGGTCACGAGTAAAAAAAAAAGGGTTGAAAACCATTGGTCTATACAGTTTTTGCCTATTGTTTTAACTGAAAATACAACGTTCCAGTAGATAAAAGAACAAAGTAACAAAAAGGCATTAAAAACAGCACACCACTTTTCATTTAATGAATGCTGTTTCAGCTGATTGAAAAGGCCGGAAGTTTTGTACGTTTCCTCCTATTCCGCCTAGTGGTTAATAAACAAAATACATTAATTATATACACCTATAACGCTTGAAAACAGCATACTCACAACGCTGTTAACAATCTATGTCCAACATCACTGTGGTACGCCGAATATTTATAAATAAATATTTTATAAATCACAGTTTACGTTCAAAAAAAAGACCTGGATCAAAGAAGGCGATACAATACTGTTCAATTTTTTGAATTAAATGTAACATGAAGTTATATGCACAAGTTCCAACAGCAACAGAAAACTACCACCAACGAAACATAAAGTGAAGCCTTGGAAGGCTATCGCCACAAGAGTACTACAAAATAGTGGATTATTCACTAGACGGGTTAACTGTTGGGAATGAGTTATTAATACTTTTTAAGTGGTGTACGATGAAATAAGATTTTGTTTGTGCTAGTTATAAAATCAAGAACATAGCACTTACCAATACGAGGTACAAATTTAACATTTTCTGGCGGTTATACGGAATGAACATTTAGGGAGAATTTAATAAGAAAAATAACATTCTTTAACGGTCAACGAGCGCGGTTACGAAGGTAGCATGTAGGTAATATTCTATGCAAACTCGTAGTGTGTGTTAATTAAGGGTGCAGGGTAGCAAAGTGTTAGTTTCACGGTTTAGCGGGTACGAAAATAAAATGTTTAGTTTTTAAAGGAAAAATATTGAAGAAAAAATTTTTAATACGGATCATTATAATCTATTTAATTTTACTTTATTTAAACTTACTGGTTATAATGTTAAATATACATTTTAAAATTAATATTACAGTTATAAAAATTATTTTGCATTCTTAGTATTGTATATGGATTTGTGTCAGAACCAATGGATATTATTAGAATTATTGCCGAAAATATCGTTAATTAACAGTGATGGTTTCCACTCGTGAATAGCTGAAATATTATCAATACACGTGTATTATTTTACGACATTAAGTATTTCTACTTAGGTTGTTATGTGGGGCAATCTTCTTTAATTTACGAGTTCCTCTGACATATACACCTACTTTTAATTTGTTTGTTGTTAATCGCAAAGCTACACAATGGGCTATTTGTACTGTCTCCACTACAGGTATGTAAACCCAATTTTAACGTCTAAGTACAGAGACTTACTACTAAGCCATTGGAGTTTTTACTTTTAATTACAAAAATTAATATTTATTATATAGCTAACAGAATCATTGAGAATGTTGTGATTCATATAATGTACATTTGTACAATGCTTTGTTACCAGAGCTTCAATGAGATCAGTTCTCACATAACAATACAATGCAGAGATCGTTCCGAAAGTAATTTTTTATCTCCAGAGGTAAAACGTCACGTGCATAGCACGATCGGGACGGAAGTAGAGTAAAGGCGTATTATTCGAGGTAAGACTTATTTCCAAACCATGATGAAAGCAGAAACTTCCTTGACCTCACAAAAATACATTTTACCATGTAAATGTAGACGTATACACGTGATTCACAGTCGCACCTACTTCCGCAGTCTATCCTGTTAGGTCCATGTTACAATAAACGAATAAGAAAATACGCTTGTCACTGAAGGGAAAATACCAACAGTTCACATGAATCCAAAACAATGAGATAATAATGTATTCATTCAAATCACAATTAACCATCGAATGAAACACGAGTAGAGAGAAGTTAAGTTCAGTCAAGGGTTTTCAAATCCAGTGCTAGCTATACTAAGCATACTATTAGCCTAAAGTATAGAGAGAGAGGGGTGTAAACATCAGCGTACAAGAAAAACATATTTTCAAACAAGCCATACATAATATATTTGATTTAACATTTTTATTTTTTCCCGAAAACCTAATAGTCGTTTCTGATAAGATCCCCCCCCCCCGATATTGTTTCTGGTGTTATAACGTATTCTATCTTTGGGTTAGTTCTTATGGATAATTAGGTAAACTAACGCTAAGCCCGGATTGACTGTCTCTTTGGATTCTATAAAACTCATTATAATTCTTTTGCGTCAAACATATGGCCGTTCCCAACACCTGCTTAACTTTAGAATTTGTACTTTCTTGAGGCAGGGATTATACATCTATACTATGTCATCTGGATGAATTCAAGTCTCATCAGCATAAACACCATAGCAATATTTCATTTTTTACAAGCTGATTTTAGTATTTCCTGGGTAAAGTCATGTACGACTCTTTAGATCCAATCATCAACCCCTCAGGACATACTGAGTGTTTGGTACTACCATGTTCCAGTAACTATATGTAGATTTTCATCCTAATAACTCCTGGTACAAGTATTTCACTTCTTGGTGGTACAGTAACAAGTACTCCTGTTGTCACAGGAAGTTCAACCTCTGATGTAGTAATCGACATATAATGCACAGGAATTTCCTGGTCATAGACAGTGAAGCTAACCTAACATCGACTTCTCCACATAAAGCCAGTTCCCAATACACATTCTTCTTCCATGTAAATTACCCACACATCACGAGGAGGCATAGAAAAATTTCTTACAGTAAGGTAGCTTCTAACTTGTCTAATTGCTGTTTGCATCACTTTGAAGGAAATAACTAAGCACAGTACTCTAAAATACCTTTTTCCATCTTAGATAAAAATTTGATTTCAACATCTATCTTTATAAGGTCCTCAATCCTATTATGTGTCCATCACAACAGTGTTTCACCCTCATATAACTTAAATTCTCTCCAAATTTTCTAGGTCCCTATTTTTGAAATTTAAGCACACTTTTGATGGTCTTAACAATTTGCTTAATTATAATGCTTTCTAATTCTTTAAACTTAAAAAAATTGTCTTACCGAGCATAATAAAGAAACTTTATAATTTATTGTCCAAGTAAATATCTAAATCATGTATATAAATGAGTAAAAGCAGCCCCAAGTCAACTTTTAAAAATTTTACTAATAATATTATTTCTGTCATAATATCAACCTATCACAGGTTTCCTTAAGTCATGATATCAACCTATCACAGGTTTCCTTAAGTCATGATATCAACCTATCACAGGTTTCCTTAAGTCATGATATCAACCTAT
>NW_013668014.1:44007-51188 GCF_000517525.1 Limulus polyphemus | reverse complement strand
CCTTAAGTCATGATATCAACCTATCACAGGTTTCCTTAAGTCATGATATCAACCTATCACAGGTTTCCTTAAGTCATGATATCAACCTATCACAGGTTTCCTTAAGTCATGATATCAACCTATCACAGGTTTCCTTAAGTCATGATATCAACCTATCACAGGTTTCCTTAAGTCATGATATCAACCTATCACAGGTTTCCTTCAATATAAAAATCCATATTTCTAATTAATTTTTCAAAAGTAAATTTACCAAACCCTACCAGTTTCAAATAAGAGAAAAAACCTTTTTATAAAACCATATTAAAAATTACTTCTTAAATACAAACTTTCAAAACATTTTTCTAAATTAACTCTGACAGATTCCAATGCCTTGCTAACACCAGTATTTCTAAGCCCTCTCTACATCTCTTCTGTTTTAAAAATATGCAACAGAAAACAAACCAAAACTTTCTTTAAAGTTTCTCATCAGTTAAAACCTTTCTGTGCACTAACGAATATTTTGAAAGCTTCATTGAAATAATAAAAATACATTTAACCTTAGTCAAAAATAACAGCTCTGATTCCTTTTAACAACACTGAATGCTTCCTCTGTAAGCAGAGAATTAGAAAATGAATATTCTCAATACATATATATGTTTGATACCAAGTTTGTAAGGTAACTTCAACTATCCACTAAAATCTGTTAACCATTTTTTTTCTAATACATGTAATGTTTCTATATAGTATACTGTAAACAGTGGCTAGAAAATCAGAGTATTACAGGTAACAGATATATAAGCTTTAGCCTATTTTTCAACAAAGCTTGATTAGAGTTACACATTTTTGACTAATGATGTCATATTTGTAGATGGCTTGAATAATTTAAAATTTGGTTGGATAACAATGATATGGATCTACTGGGCTATGTGTAAGCTGCATTAACATATAACATTTGTTGGATTTGCTTGCCTTTTCTTATATCAACTTAATGGATAACAAAATTGCAGTGTCGGGTTTTATAAAGTTCTAGCGTATCAACAGAATGACTGACAAATGCACAACCAAAAATACTATTCAAAACAACTTACTGATACATACTCACGACCAAAAATCAGGTTAAATATAAACCAAAAACAACGTACTGATACATACTCACGACCAAAAATCAGGTTAAATATAAACCAAAAACAACTTACTGATACATACTCACAACCAAAAATCAGGTTAAATATAAACCAAAAACAACTTACTGATACATACTCACGACCAAAAATCAGGTTAAATATAAACCAAAAACAACTTACTGATACATACTCACGACCAAAAATCAGGTTAAATATAAACCAAAAACAACTTACTGATACATACTCACAACCAAAAATCAGGTTAATTATAAACAAAAACTTCATAATGATCTACATTATTTAGACATATTAATTGTTTCTGATTTAAAATGCACAGTGCAAAAATAAGAATTTTATCTTCAGAGAAACAGACTGCAAACTGTTTAACCATGAATGTAGAAGTTACAGTCTTTGTACTTCAATTTTAAAATGTACATAAAACATTTTTATCCCAGTAATTATAGGCCTAGTAGTCTTAGATCAGTTGATGGAAAAGTTTTGGAAAGTCTGATAAAATATGCTTTGCAAAGTCATTTAACAAAATTTAGAATTCTATTGGATTAGTCTATGTGGTTTCACCAAGTGAAAATCTTGCATTACAAATTTTTTGACATTCTTTGAAAAGGTTACTGCTTATGTAGATGAGGGTGTATGTTTTGTGTATCTGTATTTTCAGAAAGCCTTTGACAAGGTGCCACATATAAAGCTTGTAAAAAAAAAAATATCTCTTTAGGTGTATTGGATAAGTTAGCTCATTGGATAGAAGAGTGGCTGGATGGAAAAAAAAAAGAGGATTGTTATAAATGGAGTTCAGTCAAACCTGATTAATGTCACAAGTGGGGTACCTCAGGGCTCAGTCTTAGGAGCTTTGCTCTTTTTCTATTTACATCAATGACAAACTAAGGTTTGGTCAATAAATAATAAATACTTAAATTTGCTGATGATATCAAATTCTTGGGTGTTTCTAACTATGAGAAGGATGCTGCTGCTTTACAAAAGGATTTAGATCATTTAGTGAGTTGGATGAATAAATGACCAATGGGTTTTAATTGTAATAAATGCAAGATAATGCATATGGGTTATCATATTTAAATTATAAGTATAATTTGGATGGGAACGACCTTAACAGTGTCATGAAAGTAAAGGATCTTTGTGTAATAGCTGATCAGTTTCTAAAGTCATTCAAGCAGTGTGCTATTGCTAGGGCAAATAGGATTTTAAGTTGTATCAACAGAAATATTGAATACAAGTCTAAAGAAGTTATAATTTCACTGTATAAGTGACTGGTTAGGCCACATTTGGAGTGTTGTGTTCAGTCTTGGGCTCCTTACCTAAGAAAGGACATTGAATTGTTAGAAGGAGTTCAATAGAGTGTTACTAGACTGGTGCCGAGGATGGAGGGATTATTTTATGAGGAATGATTAAGATCTCCAATATTGTTTCCTCACGAAAAAAAAAAGAGTTAGAGGGTATCTGATTAAGGTGTTTAAGATTGTAAAGGGAATTGATAGCATTGATGCATCATCTTTTTTCATACTAGGGGACAAGTATAAATTTTGGCAGGGTAGGAGTCACCTTCAGCTAAAACAGTTTTATTTTTCTAACAGGGTGGTTGGCCTCTGGAATGGGTTGCCTTAGGATGTTGTGGAGGCAGTAAATTTAAGTTAGTTTAAGGGAAAGTGTAATAAGTACATGAATGATAAGGGCTGGCTTTAAGATTTTTATTTTATAAACTTGATAATTTTAGTGTAGAGGATGGGACAGCCAAGATGGACCAATAGGTCCCTTGTTGTCCCTAAACATTGTTATAAATTAACATTTACATCTGTTATCTAAGAGTATAAATTATCTCAAGTTCTAACTTCATGATATGGAGTTTCCCAATGAAATTTAAACAAACCACAGAAACTAGTCAGTACAAATGAAATTTGCATATACCTACTCAAGTAAAGAAACAGGAAATAGGTTACTGCTTATCTTATCAAGTCATTGCACTTTTTACTGAAACTGCACTTTCATAACTCTGTCACAACTTTCAATATTCATAAAAAAATCATATTAACAGCATTCACCAAATTAAAACAAGTTTTTCTTTAAAAAAAATACAAAACAAGGTAATTATTTTTACAGTTATATACTGTTAATTTAAAGATGTTTCAGGTGATAAATTTATCAAAATATGTCATATAAGTTTGTAATATAAATATTTTTATTATTCTTTATAATGATGTGTTACTAGTTAATCACAGATGTCATTGTAAGATACTGTATTTAAATTACATCAAAATGAATGACCAACATCAAAATGACTACAGTGACTGAAGACAACATAGCCACTAGTCAGCTCAAATTAAATGTATTTATTTTTTTTAATGATGAGATCTTAGCAATCTTCTGTAACTTTTACATTTCTCATGTTCACTCATCTCATTATCAGGCAAACTTTCTATGAATTTAAAACTCTGACAGAAATGTATCTCTGCTCATAGGAAAGCCTAAATCTAGACCAAGTTTTTTACTTATTGCTCATAAAATTCAAGTTCTCATTTCCAACTTTTTCATTACACAATTTCATCAAAGTTCCTAACAATTTTACAAACAATTCAAGTCACCTTTAGTTTTTTAAATTTTTAAGCCTACTATCTCTATCTCTGCACTCTTTCAACAATGTTTAAATTTTTTTTCAGTAAATGTACTAAATCTTCTCTCATTATACTACAACAGGCTTCACAAGATAACAAAAACATTTATTTTTCCAAATTCAAATTTATTTCAATAAATCCCAACATTGTGCTAGGTTTTTATCACCACAGCTGATATGCAAGTCTAAAGTTTTAAGTGTGTATACATGATCACACCTAAGTATTTTCAACAACTCCATTGTTCTTCTCGTACTCCTTTTCCATACTTTGGCCCAGACATAAGACTGTCCACATTATTCTTAAGTGGAATGTTTCATTATTGTCAGCATACTAGATGTCACTGGTATAAGAATTAAGAAGGTGACTATTAACCATCAGGCTCATTAAGATCACCACTTGGTCAAATAAAACTTATCTGAGGTTCAAAAACAAATTGAATGTAACTATTTATTAAGTTCTTCACTGTACAAACAACTAAAGTTAAAGGTAACCTTGCATATTCATATAATCCCACAAATGATTGTACAAATCTAAAAAACAGCACATCATCAACGAGCCATTCTCAGAAAAAGTGTTACATGTACATTTGAACTTTCAAAAGCTTGTATTTAATGCCCCTAATATTTAAGTCTTTTCTTCTAAACACATCATTCCCCACTCAAACATACAAGTGCTTTACTTTTTAAGCTCTTATTAACTGCGTACATAAGACTCAATTTAATTCTAGTTATGCTTATGAACAAATAAACACAACAGCTCAAACTTTTTAAACCAAGAATATTTCTTGATCATCTGTATACTCACTCCCAGAATTCTGTCAGCAGGAGTAATTTAAAATTTTTTTACAATGTGCAGCAGTAACATTTTGTGATAGAAAGTAATTTAACTAATTATAAATTATTTTACTATTTCAAATGGTGAAACCTGGCACAGGATTAATTTAGCAAATTAAATCACCAGATGTAATCATTATAAACACAAATAATGGCATTACAACTATTTCTCTAATTTTTTTACACAAAATTTGATCACTGACGAGTACACCAATAGAAACGTCTGATGGTTAGAGTACTTATCTTTGCAGCTCTTCTGTGTGAACTGCGAAGATCTTGAGCAGAACTGCAGAAAGCTACAAGAATGCGCTCATTAATTATTGTACTACTTTAAAGCGACAGGAGACGTATTCGTTTTTTCCATGGCAGTAAAACAACATCTCAGTATTTTTTAAGGCTGGTTTTTGTTTGGGAGTTACATTGGTATGTTCCTTATCTTGAGACTTAGCAGACTTTTATACATACACTTTCTTTCACCACAAGTATTCTAAAGAAAATAGCTAAAGCTCATTTCATTCTTTTAATCATGGCTAAACATCCATTCAAGGTTTTTATCATATACTACACAAATATTGATTACTAAAGAGATAAAACTGTGTATATTCTTCTCTATGCATCTTTTTCACTTGGTGTAAATACACTATTAACAAATGTTAGATTGTCAAAATAATCATGCCCATGATCAGATATTTACAAATGTAAGGTAATATCAATAGTTCTGACACGACAAGTATGTTGAGTTGCTGTTTATATTCAACTTTTTAAGACTTCTTATTCTTTGTAATTTCACAGCAAAAAGTATTCTTTTGCTTGTCAGAAATTTTTAACTATGGTACAAAATAAACCTCTGAAACCTTTTTTTCTCATTGCCCACACTTTCGAATAAAAGTAGTCATCCCCCTATCACACCTAAATCCTTTTTATTTCTTCACAATTTAAATATTTGGGACAAAGCTGCAATACAATTATACAAACATTATGTGTGTAATTATTACTTACATTTCTGCAAAGTACTTATAAAATTATATAAGTGCCTGTGAAAACATTAAACGAACATAAGTGACAAAACTATTAAAATTACAAACATCAGTGAATTTTGATAAATAAAAAAATTATGGCTGACAGTGACACACAAACCACATACTGACTTTCGTTCCAGTGTTAAAATTTCTATTATCTAAAGAAGATTCGCTCTCAGCTTCTAACAAAAGACCTTGGAAATATATTATTAATTCTAAGGCCTAGAGCAAATTTAACAATGTATAATCAATCTTGGTTTGATATTTGCTTTCGACTAAATGTGCACATAAATAGCAACGATAAATTTTAATATTTCATATTAACAGGATGTTTTTCGAAGTAAACACAGTTTAAAGACAACAGTATGTGTAGCATTAACTAACTGTTAGAAGTTATAGCTTAGTTTAACAAACAGTACTACTACTACTACTAGACAAAAGTGTTGTAAAACTACGGCGTACCGCTGATACCGGTCAACGTGAACCAATCACAAGCCTAATTTTCTAAATTCGAAGTGATACACAAAATGCTACAAAAGCTAAATTTGTTAAAAATAACTTTTAAGAAATGGCTAAAATAAATCAGTAACATATTTTGCCCATATTATTTAAACTATCAAAAATGTGCGACTCACCGTTTTAAACTGATCAGAAAGTTCTTCGCGCTGCTCTTCTGAGAGAGTCATGCTTCTTCGCTGTGGCTCTGCCATTTTGAAAGTAGGCTTAAACTTTAGAGAATAGAGGCTTTTATCACGTGATATGACTCACTTGCTAATTCACAAAGTGTAATGAAGCAACCCCGTTAGGTGAACGGAAAGATGTAGGAGGTATCTCACTCACCAATTTATCATATGCTTTTGTTGACTGTATATCTGTAAAAAAAATATATGTACATAAATAGTAAAAAAAAAAATCAAAAGATTACCACAAACGCGCGTAACTACCATGAACTGTTGAAGTACTTATTATGATGTGAAATTGCTAGTACTTTCATACCTCTATGAAGGCTGGGAGTAGCCGTTATGCTAATGAATTGCTACCTCAGATCGTTTATTGAATCGATCCAACAAAATATCTGAGGTAGCAATTTGAAAAGGTAAGATCATACCTTTTCAAATGTGTATATTTCTTGTGTTGTGCCAAAGAAGATTGTACAACTTTGTATATGCCTAAGTCTATTTACCTTATATATATATATATATGAGCTCAACACTTCAGTTACCCATTAGGACTTTGCCCCTCAGTGGTTCAGGGGTGAGCTTGAGGGCTTACACGCACGTACGCAAGAGGAGGGGTTGAGGGAATTCGACCAAACCCCTATTTTTGTGATGTAAAAAATATATGCTTATATTGTTATAGCGCAGCTGCTTATGGTACTGTTACGACAGCGGAATTCACGTGACACAGGTAACACGTCATGAGTTTCTAGAACAGTGGTCGGCAACCTATGACCCGCGGGTCACTAAGTGACCCGCGGCAATAATTTGGCTGACCCGCCAAAAGTTGGCTTCACCATTGCAACCCGTGAGGGCACAATCATTGTTCAGTTCAAGTTTCTCGGCTATGTGAGAAGAACACCGAAAT
>NW_013668014.1:37044-43646 GCF_000517525.1 Limulus polyphemus | reverse complement strand
AATGCTAAATTTTTCAACAAAAAAAATAATTCACCCGTGATCAAAAAAGGTTGCCGACCATTGTTATAGAAGGATCGTGACTGTTCTTTGCAACTCTAGTGTTTGCCAGACACAAGAGGAGTGGTTGAGGGGATTCGACCGAACCCCCTATTTTTGTGATGTAAAAAATATATGCTTATATTGTTATAGCACAGCTGCTTATGGTACTGTTACGACATCGGAAGTCACGTGACGCTGGTAACACGTCATGAGTTTTTAGAAGGACCATGACTGTTCTTGGCAACTCTAGTGTTTGCTAGACGCCCTCTATTTTTGTATATATAAGACCGGCAAGAAGTGACAGGATAGAGAATTGCAGACAGGGAGATACAGAGACGGATAATCGAGTCAAGCCGTAAGTAAAGGGTGTAAATCGTTGTGAATTATAGCGTGTGTTGAATTTAAAGTGACTGTGGAAATAAAGTTGTATCAAGAAATAATAAACTAGCTTTAATTAAGAAAGGACTTGTATCGCTAAAGTTTCATCGGAAAGAAATTATACGGGAAATTAACAAACGAACAGAGACGTAACAGTGCTTAACATTTTCTACATAGTCTACATTCTTCTGATGAAGCATTTTTTGACTTGAAATAGTCACATCATTGGCTTCTGTTTGTAACTGGAATCCAGAAACTGTATTGCTACTGTCAGTTTTTGTAGGCCGGATTTTATACTTCTTCAGGACAGGCTCTAGATACAGGCTGACTACTTAAAAGCGTGCTTCAGTATTATCTGAGGTTTACATTAATCGAAGGATGACTGAGTGCTCTAGTTTTAATACATAATCATTATGACACTACTATCAACGTTGAAACTGCATGCAAGTTATCTATGGAAAAATACCCCAGAAGAATGGAGCATGCTAACACGTTATTTCAGTAGTGCATACATGTACGTATATGATAATCAATGATTGAAATAGCTAATATACAACTGTTGTACAGAGTTGTTTAAATCAATAATATAATTTAACGATTAATAACTACTCTGCATGTAGATAGTAGAATAACTTACAATAATACAACATACATATTTATTCTATATTTGTTACTACATTTGAAAACAATTAAGACACAAGAAAATATGCAGTAATAATAATAATAATGTATATCAAAAATAAAGCAAAACCCTTTACCATAATTCCAAAAATGCAACTAAATACATTACATAACTAAAAGACCTTTAATTAATTATTTTTTAAATTACCATACAATAAGATAATAGGAAACCCTTTAACAATGAATTACAAATAACTACAATAATACAAAATCAAGTCCATTAACAATGATAAAGAGATGAAATGAGTCTTTAACATAGAAAAAAGCAATGTGCAAGCACACATTCGCGAGGACATCACCTAAAACTAATATAAGGAAATACTAAAATACAAAGATACTCTGTTTACTCTAAGAGTGAACAGTCTAACAAAACTAATAAATAAACTAAAAAAGGTAAAAAAGCAGAATAAAACCCTTTAACTTTGGAGAGATGATATTTTGACATTACTTTCATTGTTATTTTATGCTGCCCTCTCGTGATAAGGGCAGTCTAACAAAATATATCAGGTTGGCATGGAACACTAAGGTTTTTCAATGCTAGATGTGACATTTGTCAGGATGAAATAAAATTCCTATAGCATAAACAAATGCACCATATTTAAGATAAAATTAAACAAAATCATTTTAATCAACACAGCAAAAATAGCAACAACACAAAGGAACTCAAAAACATCAAATAACTATAACAACAAAGAACTCATCATTCTTTGTTTGTATTGACAAATGTGCACTAGCAAATACAGGCACATTAAACTTATAATATACACAAAAAGAGCAAAACGCTAAATACATTTAAAAAATTTTACACACAAAATTCTAGTCTTCCTGTTCTTTCACACATGCTCGTATTTGTGAAATAGTGAGGGAATCGTTTATATATACATATGTATAAATATACACACTCAAGAAAACAGAATAAATATATATACATACAAATAAAAATGGGTTTGTCCCTTTCTTCCACATATATTTATCAATGCAGGAGACGGAGGGCATTCTAAATTGGTATATACTGTACAAAATATTCCCCTATTAATTCTCTAGGGTCATCATCATGTTCAGGTCACTTTTACTGAGGGCTCTCTCGGTGTCAGCAAACTTGATTCAAGTCACTGCATATTCTACTCGTACCATATCGAAGGGGTGCTTTATATTCTACTCGTACCATGTCAAAAGGGGTGCGTTTCACCTCCACTAATCTACTTATTTTTTTTTACAAGTTCCATGCCTCTGTCCAGTTAGCAGCATTCTGTCGGACCTTACTACCTGATAGCTCAGAAAGCAAGGGTCGCAACACACTTTAGTTACATAGACTTTTATCTACCTGACCATCCAAGCTGGTGCAGACACAACATTTCATATCACTACTTGGAAGCTGGAAAAGCAAGGGTCATGACACCCTTTCAGTCAGATTCTGTCAATTAACTGACGCTCCTAGCTTACAGTGACAAATCAGTCTCATTCATATTGATTGGAGATCGATATCAACATCCTGTCCACCAGTCAGAGCTGATGGTCCCAACTATCTAATCACTCTATATTTCAGTGATCAATCAGTCCCACTCATATCGATTGGGAGGTCAATGTCAGCATCATTTTCATCAATCGGAGATGATACTCACTTCCATTTCCAGTGACTTCTCATATGATTCATCACAAACCACTTCAGCTTCTTCTCCTTCGTCAGGTGGATGAGCATGAAATGAGACAGCAGTTCATTCCTCTCTAATTTGTAAGTCTCATCTTCAGACCCCTCGTCAAGCCAGGACACAAAAGTCTCGTCTTTGACATGTGGATGCAACTTATGGACATGTTCCACGTGTGCTTCACATTTACTGAAACTCATATATTAGAGGGCCAACTTGTCAGAGTATCAGGTATGGACCAATCTAGTTGGACCTGAGTTGCTTTTGTGCTTTTGGCACCCAACAGAAGCACACACCCAGTCAGTTCATTGGAATATCCATTCTTTCACCATCC
The DNA here is from genome assembly GCF_000517525.1 of Limulus polyphemus. Taxonomy (NCBI): domain Eukaryota; kingdom Metazoa; phylum Arthropoda; class Merostomata; order Xiphosura; family Limulidae; genus Limulus; species Limulus polyphemus. The sequence continues at coordinate 40,568 of NW_013668014.1, read as the reverse complement.
AACCATAGCATTTCTTCTTTCAAAGTGCCACCTTCCCATTTTCTGTTGGGCAAACTCGTGTGCATTGACCACAATTGACATCAGCCACTCTACATACTCATAGAGACACTGGGGGGCTTCTGATAAGAAAGGACCATACATCACTTCTGCTGGGAGTAGCACCTCCCATACAAACATGAACGTCTTCACAAAATGGCCTGTAAATTCCTGTTTTATTGCTTTATATGCTGTCATCATATATGGCAAGGGTTTGCCTAATTAGTTATGTCAGAATTAGCAAAACTTACAAGCAGCTACTTGATAGTCGTATTACCCATTCTGACAAATCATCGAACTGGGCTGTTGAGGTTAGCTCCATCATTCGCCTGGATTTATTCTGGTGCTCTTAATTTTTCTATCTAGTTTTCTCCAACCCACCACTGTCTGAGCTAGTGTATTGACTAACGTATATGATTTGTCCCACTTCGTGAAGTAGTTGACAGCAATGAGTATGTACTGATGACTTTTCACAGTCTTCAGGAGAGGACACCAATGTAAAAGGCTATCTTCTGGGAGCTCACACCAGCACTGAACATTTTCACATTTGCACATAGCCAGAAGAGCTGCCATTTAATGTTAGCACAAGTGTGGGTTACACATTGATGTCCTCCAGTCTTTGTGTTCTGCAAGTCTTGAGAAGTTCTTGCTATAGTGCTATGTGGACCGCTAGCTACAATATTGCTGGAGAACTACATTTCGTGGGTTAATATTACTTGTACAGCATATCTTCTTGCACTCGTAACTTATTGTGAAGATGGCACAGGTCATGTGCATCTGTTCTATGCTCCTCTGCTAGAATTGATCGACTTCACTCTGCTGGACAGTAAGGAGCATCCATGCTAGATCAGGGTCCTCCTAGTTGTTTGTTCTGAATCTCCTGAAGCATTAACTTTGGCAACCATCTGGCTGGGCAATGTACTATGACAAAGTCATTTTCCTGCAACACCATTAGTCAACATGATACCATGTTTTCAGATTTTTAAAGTTTATAAACCATTTCAGCAAAACATGGTCCACCTAGATGGTGAAGTTTCTAATACACAAATAATGACAATAGTGTTTTATGAAGATGACTACTGCAAGCAGTTTTCCTTTGTTGTACAGTATATACGTGCAAGAGCCATGAGTGTGCAATTAGCATATGTTTTTACTTTGTGATTATATGTTTTACTCTTGCAGCTGTGATAACATTGCTCCAATTCTTTTGTAACTGATATCATTGCCCAACAAGAAATCACAGAAAATCACAGTCTTGAAGCATCCACTAAAGCAAGATTTGGGGATCAAAATACTTGGTCACATTCCTTGTTCCATGCAAAATGCACTTCCACTTTTGGGAGATCTGATAACAGTGCTGTTATCTTCAAGAATTTGACAGGTCAACAAAGTGTGGCTTTTGTGGGTCGCCTGGCATTGTCTGAGCCGTTGATAATAACCAATAACCCTACCTCTGCTGTTGTTGCTGAGGTATGAACAATACATCTATTAAGGCCCTACTAACCACAAGCAAGGGGTATAGGTACTTTTTCCTCTCGTTCAGGAAGATGTCCAAGTGGAAGTGCCATGGGTATGTATCTCATAGGCAAACCTGAATGGGCTTGATCATTCACTGAAAATCTATATAGTTGCATCACATTACCAACCTGTGGGGTGGCTGGTAAACCCTTCTCGTGGGTTTAGTCTGACATGGCGGAGGTATCTGTGTAGGACTGTCTGCCAGGGGAATTGCCACTACAATTGTAATTGCAGGCTTCTTCCTTTCTGATGGCTAGCTTGTAGTTATCCTTTTAAACCTAGCCATCATAGAAACTGCTTCATTGAGGATGTACCTCACATCTAGGTATCGTTACACACGTTAATTAAATATCCCCTCATTTAACTTATCCACTAGAATATCCTCCAGACCTGCAGATGTTACAGCTGGGTAAACCTTCTCATGCCACTGGCACAGATAATCCATATAGGCAGCCAGTCCCCCAGTGCCCATCCTCTTCTGAGTCTTGAATTCGGTCTAATAAACTACCCAGTTCTTCACGGGCGCACATCAATGATGCATATCAAAGGTAACTGTCTCCCAGTCTTCATATTGCTCATCATCCAAATGTTAAGTCATCAACAGGCCAGACCATCTAAGCTCAGGATTAGGCAGTTACTTGCCTGAAAAGTTTTATAAATTGATATATGTCATCTTTTGTCATATCTTTGTACATTTGCTTGGCTTCACTCAGAAGGGCCTGTGAAGCTGGACAAAGCCTATCCCTTTTGGGATTCTAACCAGGCATCATTCCACTTCAATAACACTCAGTCATCCAAGCTTCCTTTCTGCTGCAATTGAGGTGCTGTTCACTAAAGTGGTCTAGGTGTTCCAGACATGACCAAATTCCTTCGAGTTTGAGGTTGCAAGTTGATCACTGGCATGGACCTCTGCAACATTGGTGAAAGTCCTATGTCCAGGAGAGGGCATCTTTTAGATTTGTCACTTTTTTTCCTGTAGATGTCTTTTTCCAGCAGTATACTCTCACTCTTGGTCGTAAATACTTCTACGTCCAATATAAGTCATTCTATCAGAAAAAAGTTTCTTTAAACCTTAAACTCAAATGATAAATCTATGGCTAGAACACACGTTGACAAAACAGAAACTTCATAATAAATACTACTGCCATGGCACCAAAATTTCTCCTTCCTACATAGACTAATTTCCACACAAATATTAGATAGGTTTCCTTTAATAGCAGGATTAAACAGAAAATCTAAGAAGTTATATGTGTTTGAAAACTTGATTGAATTTTCTTGTGTGAATAATAAAAGCATTGGGTAACTTTGAAAAAAAAAGGACACAACCTTCATTTCAATCAAACAAAACAAATTGGCAAGTCATAGTTACACAAACAATTGGACAATCGGTTCTACAAGATCGTTGAATAAATCGTACGTCATGACCAAAAACTAAATACAAACAAGAGATAATAAGTGCTTCAGTTCTGCAAGAAAGGTCGTTGCACTCGATGACCTTTCCAACATTTAAGCAAAGTATACCACAACATCCCTTCAGGTAGAATAGATATCATCTGTTCTAGAGAACAAAGAAATAAGGCAAACTTCAACAGTTTTCTGGACAACGTGTTTGTGTTAATATACATAGAAACTAAATAAACGAAAAATGTTTTAAAAAGCCTATATTACTAAAAGCAGAAGATAAGCATATGCTATGCCTGCATATCACAAAGAGATATTTGTCATACCTTATAAAGTATGATTATATTGTTTTTCAAAAAGGTTATTAGTACTATTAGAAGATTAGGAAAGTAAAAGAATAATTATAACAAGCAAATATTTTCGATTTCTATTTCATGTGCCGCTGGTTCCACCAATAAAAGCTGGAAATCAGGCAGTCTGGAGTGATCCCGCTATCAAATATTCACTCAGTCAGTTTAGCTAGAAAAATTAGACATATAGTATCATATTGTTACATATCTGCTTGTTTG
>NW_013668014.1:34687-36513 GCF_000517525.1 Limulus polyphemus | reverse complement strand
CTTCAATCTATCTGCATATCTTTGCAATCTATCTGTCTATGCAATCGCGCTGGTTTTTCTCGCCAGGCTTATATACTAAAAAAGAGGGCGCCTCGAACAAACTTGAGTTGCCAGGAAAATTCATGATCCTTCCAGAAACTCCAGCGCGCATGCTCCCAGCATCGCGTGACTTCCGCTGTCGTAACAATATCATTTCAAATACATAAGCTATATTGTTTAATACACCTTTGGAGACGGCTTGAATGATAGGTAAGGAAGAAAAACTTTAATAAAAATTTAACATAACAGCAAATGTACAACGCTTCGACAAGGTTCTGTCATCATCATTTGCTGTTATGTTAAACTTATATTGAAGTTTTTCTTCGTTACCCATTCAAGCCATTTTCAAGAATTATTAGTCTCAAAGTGGGTTCCTCGTCATCGAATTTAATACACCTCTGTTTAGATCACACCTGTTCTCCTACTACAGCGAAAATAAAGCAAAAGCCCAGTGAATAAAACGTGCTATTCTGTGTGCTTATATTGAGACTATTTTCTATTCAGGTATAAAAACAAAATTAATAGAGAAAGGTAATCACATAACCTATGGCAATTCTTGCTCCTGGGTCAGGTTCTTTGTCTTTTCGCCCGCCCCCAAGTGGCTCAGCGGTAAATATACGGACTTTTAACGCTAAAAATCGGGGTTCTGTACCTATGGTGGGCACACAGCACAGATAGACAATTGTATAGCTTTGAGCTTAACTAGAAACAGACAATCAAACAAGATACTGTTATGACAGCGGAAGTCACGTGACGATAGTAACATGTCATGAGATTCTCGAAGGATCTTGACTTTTCCTGGCAACTCTAGTCTTTTCTAGGCGCCCTCTATTTTAGTATATAAGCTCGGCAAATAAAGCGGAGAGATACATTAAACAGATATAGAGACAGATAATTGAGTCAAGCGAGCGGTAGTGACCGTAAGCAAAGTGCGTGAATCATTGTGAATTATAGCGTGTGTTTAAGTTAAAGTGACTGTGGAAATTCTGTGTATTGCAAAGTTGTATTGAGAAAGAATAAACTAGTTTTATTTAGAAAAGGACTTGTATCGCTGTAGTTCCTCGGGAAGAATTTATACCGGAAATTAACAAACGACCAGAGACGTAACAATATTATATATACATCACCATTATAAGAGGCCTAATGGCATTTCTTTGGTTTGCTGACCCAAGCTGTACTGATGAGCCTTGAATAGGCGAAACTGTAGTCCACAACGGAGGGTACAGCCTATCAAAGAAAGCATTAGGTCTCTACGTCACAGATTCTCTTTCCAATTTCACCTCTGTATACGTACAATCAAACAAACTGATTTATGTAGAGTGCATTTTTAAACAAACATAAACTTTCTTATGAGTCAATAACCTTGAATGCAACATCTATGGTAATGTTAATTCTTCGTTTTAGTAACTCTCCTGTATTTATTAATTTCTTTTCCAAGTTTGTATTTAGCACATCTTGCAATATATTTACGTTTGTAGATATCTGCTGCAAAATAATAATAAAATACTGTTACGTCTCTGATCGTTTGTTAATTTTCCGTAAAAATTATTTCCGAAGAAACTTTAGCGATACAAGTCCTTTCTTAAATAAAACTAGTTTATTCTTTCTCAATACAACTTTAAAATTCACTTAATTTTCACAGTCACGCTATAACTTAAAACAAAACGCTATAATTCACAACGAACGATTCACGCGCTTGACTCAATTGTCCGTCTCTATCTCTGTCTGCAATTCAACTACATTGTTGCCGTCAGTTCTTAGCGGTCTTATATACAAGAATACCGCAC
>NW_013668014.1:19585-33690 GCF_000517525.1 Limulus polyphemus | reverse complement strand
ATATATGATATCAGCTTGTTTATTTGGATTTTAGCGTTGGAAGTCCATAAAGTTATTAATGACCGACCGGAGGACCTTTTACCAGCACACAAATGTAGAAAAAAAATAAAAAATGGAGAGATTCTTGTAACCCAACATTCGATACAATCTGATCATTTTGTTCACTTACAGCACTGTTTTAGACATCAGAATTTTAATTAAATATCAAGAAGTTATAGCTATAGACAGGTAGAAAACAACATTTGGAATGCTGTTTTGAATAAAGCTCATCTGTGTGATATAAAATAGTTCTAATTCTTAGATTACTTTTTAAATTCCACCTAGTTATTTCACCTTTCTCTAATTTTTCTTCTTCTTGAATGTTATTTTTTGTTTCGCATATCACATTTTCCACCTTATTCCTGTCTTGTTCTTTCACCAGCTATTATTATACACTTGCAATATTTATTTTTAAAACCAAAGTAAACACTTCCTTTATGTCAGTAAGACCTCCTGTGAATATTAATGATGTGGCTTAAAATCGTTTAAATAATTTTTAAATGTTGCACTTTAACTTCATTCCCATTTCATTACAGAAAAAATATGGCCCATCTTTTGGAACATTGGTTTTCTTGAATTGTGAAACATTGTACCTAGATGGCGCCATTTTACTATGACTTTACAGAAAGATTGTTTGTTTGTTTTTGAATTTCGCGCAAAGCTACACGAGGGCTATCTGCGCTAGCCGTCCCTAATTTAGCAGTGTAAGACTAGAGGGAATCAGCTAGTCATCACCACCCACCGCCAACTCTTGGGCTACTCTTTTACCAACGAATAGTGGGATTGACTGTCACATTATAACGCCCCCACGGCTGAAAAGATAAGCATGTTTGGTGTAACGGGGATTCGAACCCGCGACCCTCAGATTGCGAGTCGAGTGCCTTAACCACCTGGCAACAATAAAGGGAGAAAGGGAAGAAGAAAGCATTATTAATATTTTGATAAATGTATTCATTTTTATTATGATCATTAAATAATCAGACACCAAATTATGAGATTTTCATACATATTGTTCTAATAATGGCTTAAATTCATATTGTCACTTACTGTCTTACAATACCAAATGATATTTGTTGCGTGAAGTATATATTAGGCTCAATTAATAGTTTCGTTTTGAGTTTACTTACTGATTAAGTAAATTTTTTTATAACTTGTGTACTTCAGAATGATCGCACCGGTGATCGAAACGTCGTACCTATTCTAAAAACAAATCTTACTTACTGTAAACGCTGTAACATGTAATAAAATATTAGGCTCAATTTGTTTGTATTTTCTTTTGCTACGTTACCCATGCAATTCAATTTGGCTAATGGCGAACGAATGATAGTAATAGCGACATCTATGGATGATATTTGTTATTAAACGTGATAAAATATCTTGATGTAGAAATATTTTGTTCTCGAATATCGAGACTAGATAGCTGCATTATATGTTATTTATTATGAACTTGCTATCATATGTGCCTTTAAATGTCCTTAGAAGTAACGGTGTTACCAAGGTTTGCTTACTTAAATCTGGTCTTTGTTCAATGATTAATAAACTTTCTCCAATTCTTACAACTTCCCCCATTCAACTGACCTGATAATCACCAAGTTTCTGGCGCAAACTGCTTATCGACAATACGCTAAAAATGTCTGACAGTGCTTAATAGGAAAGTTGATTTTATGTCCAAGTTTTTCTTGATACGGTGAAAGACCTCTGGTGGTTAAATCTACGTATTCCTGCCGGGTAAAGGGCAAAGTTTATTCGTATATTACTCAAAACATTTCACAGCTAGAATGACGTCCTTGAATTTCAAGAACTACTGTATGCCAACTGTTAGGTTTCAAACTCATAAAATCTGAATTTGAAAATTTTATTTCATTTCATGTTTAGTTAGACTAAGAATTTAGATAACTTACTATCTTAGTTAGTTATTAGGAATTTAGTTTAAGACTAAGACAGGAACTAGAGCTTAATGTCGGATTTAAGTAATCACAAGATTCGTTGACTTTTGAAAATGCAACTATAACTGTAATTTTATTTTTGTTATTCCCGCAGTTATTGATGAGGTTCATGGTTGCATCAGATCTTTAAATATATTTTTATATACTGTTTATGACCCCAGTGCTGTGGGCTTATGACTTCATAACACACAGGTAACACACACACACACAAATTACCTATGTATTTTACAGAGGAACAGTTTTGTTGGTTTGTTCTTTACTCTGAGTATCGTAACAGAGAAAAACTTAAAATTTACTCAGTGTGATCTACTTAGATATACTAGTTTTTATAGCTCTTACATATACGAATTATTTCTTTTCGCAGTACTGACTTATATCGTGTGGTAAATAACACAGGTAATGTGTCCAACTTAGGTAATTTTAAACGTTTCTCACGGTCAATGTTGATAGAGATTTACTTGGGAATCATGTATCTGCTTTGTCAGGTAACATGACCATGTTTAAATGTAGAGGTCATACTCGCCCTACTTTAATTTGGGACAACCAATGAAATGTGATGACATTATTGTGATGAATTTTGTCCAGAACAGAAATATCTCGAGAATAAATGAATAATTCAATAGTTTCTTTTTCTGTAATCCAGAAATACCGTCCAACGTTCTGTATATTCGTATTATGAATTTCTGTTGTTTAATAAATCAAGATTGATCTTACTTTACTTATCATTGTAGTCAGTCTCTTTTCTTCATTTCAGTCAGGTTAGAGTTTCAGTGCTAACTCCGTGACACATATCCTGGCAGTTTCTCCTATTATTTGAGATTGCTTCAAAAAGGTAAATCAATGAAAATGAGAATACACAGGGTAAGGTGAACTTTTGGCGCCATAACCATTGGATTTTTTCTGCGGATTTTGTTTTAAAATTTTTGACGGGTGTATTCTTCTGCTCTTTTTTGCACTCTTGTGTTGCATAAGTTTCGTAAAACTTGAAAATAGCGTTTTCCAGATGAAGGACTTGTGTAAAACAGGAGAGGTTTGATGAAGGTGGACTGCGATCCAAGGGAGTAGCAAATTCTAGGAAAAGTCCTCTTCTGGACATATGCCTTTTGCTGATACTTTAAAGGGCTATGTCTACTTCTTGGTATTGCTGTAAACTCGAGGAGGAGAGCTTAGCTTGAGACCTCCTGAGCTACTGAACAGGTTCTATCCCTGAGCACATTCGTCTCACAGAAACACAAAACGCACAAACGATTGAGCATCAACATAGTGACTTGCAGGATGAGGTCTCGTGACCAGTTGAAGGATCGTTTGTTTGTTTGTTTTTCAATTTCGCGAAAAGCTACACGAGGGCTATCTGCGCTAACCGTTCCTAATTTAGCAGTGAAAGACTAGAGGGAAGGTAGCTAGTTATTACCATCCACCGCCAACTTTTGGGTTACTCTTTTACCAAGAATAGTGGGATTGACCGTAACATTATGACGCACTCACGGCTGAAAGGGTGAGTATGTTTGGTGGGACGTAGATTTGAACCCGCGAGCGCCCTAACTACTTGACTATGTTGGGCCCAGGTGAAGGAGACGGAAGGTAACACTGGTGGAAAAAGTTTACCAGTTGGAACTATCTCTTTGCTAAGACAGACAGAGTAAAGATGGTGGCCTGTGGGGCAGACGAGATCCTCTACAAGATGCTGAGACCAAAGTGGATCGTGAAGAACCCATGGGTTTTACAGGGCTTCAAGATAAGTTTCCCGAGGAAACTTGTTCTGCAGCCAGGAGTAGGGATCCAACAGTTGTCTAAACGTAAGGGTCCCTTGGCACCGAGCAGCGATCAATCATTTTTCCAAACTTAGGAGTCTCAGGGCACCAGTCCTACCCTGTTCACCTAACACCATACTGCCTTAGCTAGGTTTTGACTCAGAATTCACTAGAACAGGTGAAGCATACTTCTCCTCTGATATTCAAGAGCGCACCAAGAAAAGTTTGGATAGCTTCTATAAACGTTTAAGGTAGGTCAATGTCTTAAATTAATGAATTAAGGCAGTACAATGACCAGTGTTGAATCTGTATGGTTCAGTGCCCATCTTGATCAAGCATTTAGATAAGGCGGAAAACTGGCAGTACTTGTCTGGCTGTTTGATTAGAGTCAGACAAGACAACGTTTCAGTGGAAGAATAGTACGACAGCTCCAATTATCGGCTGAGACGTCGATGACGACCCCTTTATTTTATCTGAATTACTAGCAGTTAGGATAGCGGATTAATTGAGATGTTTACCACTGAAAAGAACTGGCGTTCCTACTTTTTGAGATATCCAGTGGTACTTCACAATAAGATGTATGTATTACATTATGTGATAATGTAATACTAATAATAGCTGATGTTAGTAGGTATAACAGCTAGAACACAGTCAGTTTGTATGAATGGGGATGATCACAGTGACTTTGAAAACTAAGCTGAGAGGGTGTTGCTACCCTTACCTTCCAATCAGTTGAGCACTTTTCAATGGCTAGATGTTTGAGGATGTCTTGGTATAACTTGGCACTTTATCTAACTTGGTAGTGGTATAGCTTTCTAGACTTATAGCTAAGACAGCTGATGTTTTAAATGTAACATTTTTAGTTAGTTAGTTTGTTAGTTTGTTTGTAATTCAGAACAAACTACACAATGAGATATCAGTGCTGTGCCCACCACGTATATCGAAACCCAAAAGTCGTAGGGGGGGGGGTAAATGATAGGTAGGTAGGATTTCTAACGCATCTGAACGCTGAAAGGTTTTTCCAATCCTCACTTTCTGAACACGCTGGTGGAATTTTGTAGTGAACATTGCAGAATATAATAAGATTTCTTACGTAAGTGCAAAATTTAAGTGACATTTACACACCTACACACAAGCAAATAAGACCTATACATGACTTCCACATGTGCATTAAGAGAATTGTGCTTTTAATCAGCAGAGAAAACGAATCAAGCTGTGATAAGTTCTAGTGAAAAAGCACTCATTGCTAGGTTTTGAGTCTTTACTATTTTTCTGAGATACTGACTATAGTGGACAGATTGAACAACAGATGGCGAGAGAGTAGCATAGCAGTACAGGGATTGATTTTGTAGCTGTCTAAGGCAGTAAATGTATTTTACTGTTAAATACTGTGTTTAGCTTGTGTTGGTGTGCGTATGTATTAATGTACGCTGTAGTGGATAGTGCGAATACGAATCTTAGCTGAAACGTCACAGTTCAGTATAATTCTGCCTGTGATTATTTATTTTGTATTAGAGAGTTAAATTTATTGGCTCACAGATGGCAGCATATAACCAAAATGTGGCTATCGTGGTTTTTACTTGTTGAATTTCCAGCAAAGCTATTCAAGGGCTATCTGCGTTAGTGTTTCTCATCTTTGGTGTGATAGATTAGAACAGTGTTTCCCAAGCTTTTTCGTGGTGCGACCCCTTTTTCTAGAAATACCATCTTTGCCGGGACCCTACTTTGAGTAATTCCCAGAAAATGTAATAATAATAGTGCTTTATTAACATTTTCATTAGTAAAATCACTAAAGTGGTTAGGGATACAAAATCACCTTGAATCATTAAATTATAAAAATGCTATTATGTGTGTTAAAAGATGTGTAAGAAGAACCGTGATTTAATGGAAGTTATGAGCTTTTTTAACAGTATAATTTCTCCAAGCGTGGTTGTAGACTTGTTAATCCAGTCATAGTTCTGTTCCACATTTCTTAGTCGATTACTCACCTTTATCTTGTGTTGCAGAGGAACTAAAATATGACGCTTTATAAAAAGCTAGTTGGAGTACCCGTCCGTTGGTTGGGTGAAATAAAAACTCGTTTGTAACAAATGATGGGAAATCGTGCTTCTATTTTTCTTCTTAAATAATAAACATTAAAAATGTAATAAAAACAAATAAAGGTACCAATACTGAAAAGAAAGACATACTGTTTTCAAGAAGTATATAAATATGAAATTAGATGGGGAGAGCAACACCCCACACGACTTTCCTCATGTCATCCTGTATCACTGTGTTAAGTTGTGCTGATTTGGTAACTTTTCCCGAAATTAGATGGGGGTACACCCTCCCCCCACCACCACCACCACGTGACCTTCCTCATGTCATCCTGTATCACTGTGTTAAGTTGTGCTGATTTGGTAACTTTTCCGAAATTAGATGGGGTCCAACACCCTTCATGACCTTCCTCATATCATCCTGTATCACTGTGTTAGGTTGTGCTAATTGGTCAAGAAATGTGGAAACGTATAAGGAACAGAAGGCTGAAAGGTGCGAACAAACGACACAAACTTAGCTTTATATATTAGACGCCCCCCAGTGGCACAGCGGTATGTCTGCGGACTTACAACGCTAGAAACCGGGTTTCGATACCCGTGGTGGGCAGAGCACAGATAGCCCTTGTGTAGCTTTGTGCATAATTAAAAACAAACAAACAATATATTAGACTGTCAAAAATATACATATATTTAATTCTTATTAGGTAAGATGTAATAAATATAAAACATTGTTATTTTTCTCTGCAAATTTTATAGAGAAACAAAATATTTTACGGAATGCTTGTGACCCTAATTCCTACTTTCCACGGGTCACACAACCTGCACTTTGGGAATAGTAGTAAGGCAACTAGTCAACACCACCTACAGCCAACGTTTGATCTTATCTCTACCAACTAATATTGTGACTTACCGTCATATTATAACGGCCCAAGGCTGAAAGGGCAAGCATGTTCAGCAACGTGTTTCGGTCTCGCTACCTGTAGATTGCGAGTCAAGCGCCCTAACCACCAGGGACTATCAAGATATAGCCAGCAGTAGTAACAATTGATGTTGCCATAGTTACCGTGTATAAGTCGTGAATCAGTCTATCGATCACTGTAAGTATGTATTATGATGCATATGTTTGTGGTGTATCGTAGGTATATACGCACATTATATGAAGTCCTTTATGAATGTTGTATTACACACAGGAATCAATAACAGAGAAAACACAACTGTCAAGCCATTGGTGTATTAGAGGAGTGGATTCATCGTTGGCTGTACTATTTTTCCTTTTTCTTTTCAACCTGACAGACTTAAACTTACCGACAATTGTACTATATAACTTACTTCAACAGGATGCAAAATGCATGCAGGTCTAGAAAAGCAAATGTTTTACTTATATATATTATATTAGGATACATAGAAGTCTGCGTATGTCACCGTGTCTAGCAACAAATGAATAAAAACAAATACTTTGATCTGTTGCGGGCGCACTACATTACTGACCCTGCCAAGCATCATTGGAAGATATAGTCATGATGTTAAAAAAACACGTAGGTTCAAGAAGTCTTGATAGAAAGGAATAAACACCCTATAATCCGAGCGCTTTCGAAAGGTGGACCTTTCTTCTTCAGGGGCAAACTGAAGAAGATATAGTGTATCCGAAACTTTCCTTAGCGCTGTTTTAAAGGAATGTGTTCATCACAAATATTTGACAGGCAGTAGAGTTTTTCATTGAAGAGATAAAAGTAACGGGTGAGCTCACACTCCGTTTCAAGGAAAGCAGAATGTTATTCTGTTTTTTGTTTTTTTTGGCAATGTTAAGACGAATATTTTTGGTTGGATCGAACTGAAAACATTTATGAACAATTGGAATTTGGAAATGAAATTTATTGAAGGTAGCTTATTGTTTTATATCCAAAATAAACGTATGATGTGTGCAGTGTTTTATTTGGTTTTGGTTTTAAGTGTTCAATCGTGCAAATTAAAAAATTAATAAACTCGGAGATTTTCGCAGAATATATCGATTTTAACATTTATGTTATGATGCAGTTTGAAGTTAGGACGCATGTTAGTTTGGATTGTGAACTTACGACGTGAGGCAGAAAGTGACAACCATCCAGCGTTGGTTTGTAGTTGCTTTGAACTGGATTTTACTTGTATCAAAACAAAATCATACGCAAAGACGCCATTTCGGATTTCAGTGGTGGTGGAGGGAGGGGAGGATTTTATGAGGGGGTTCAGGATTTTTGGCCGTGGAAGATCTTAGGTTTTTGGCAGATGAAAAATTAAAAATCAGTTTATTACGAGAACATTTTCAATTATTATTTCTTGTATTATTTATAAATAATGTCATAACCAAATTACCAAAACAGAACAAACAGGAAACTTTGACAGCTAAGTGATCTCCACCAGGCGCATTACCAAATAAAGCCTTATTTTTAAGCTTATATATAAGTTCAAAACATGATCCCACAGCCTTAATATATCAGTCATTTAGTCTTAAAACAGGTAAGAGTCAAACAGTTTGAGTCATTGCACGTTATTGTTAGCAGAGATAAATCATTTTATAATATATACAGCATCGCATGGACTGGTGATTTGGGTGCTCAACTCGCAATCCGTGGGTCACAGGTTCGAATTTTTGTCACCGAACATGCTCGCCCTTTCAGCTGTGGGAGCATCATAATGTGAAGGTCACTCCCACTATTCGGTGGGGTTAGGTGATGTTAACTAGCTGCCTTCCCTCTAGTTTGTCACTGTTAAATTAGGGACGGCTAGCGCAGATAGCCCTCGTGTAGCGAAATTCGAATTAAACCAAACTATAATATATTCACCATACTTGTCATGATATTAACATGTAAGTGCTGAAACTTTGGGGGATATTACACAGATGTTGGAGTTGTAGCATTCGTTTAGGAATCAACTGAAGGGCGTCACTATTTGTTTAAAGGAAATTTAAAAATAACTAATATCAACTAAAATAACGAATAATCCATCTTGGCAAAGTTGTAAGTCATCTTGCTGAAATCCACAGATTTTGCAGCTTCACACTCAAAGGCCAAAAGTAACAAATCTCTTAAGCGCCCTTCTGCCATTGTGGATTTTAAGCTTAACTCTGTTTAGCAAGGAAAAGTACCTCTCATTTAATGCTGTGGAAACTGGGTGGCTCGACACAACATCCACAATTAACAGCAAAGACTGATAATTCTTTGGTAATTCACTCAGAATATTCCAGAATTCATAAACATAATATCAATGTAATTGGTGTAATGTGCATCTTAGTAACATCTACTTCTGCATCAACTGCCAAATTTGGTAACTATTGGTCTAAAGTGATCTGCAATTATCTTCAGTTCCCTATGTTCAAGAAAACTCTCACGGATAGGATCTCTCGGTGGAACAGCGATAAGTCTATAGATTTACAACGCTAAGATCCGGAGTTCGATTCCCCGCAATGGACACTGCATATAGTCCAATATGGCTTTGATTAAAACAACAATCAACTCACTGCTAAGGTTACAAGCAAACTAGTAAGAAACGAATACTCAGAAATAATTCTGTCCAGAACAGGATAGTAGACATTGTTTTTTTTTCTAGATTAGTGAGTGCTCTTGGGAACATCGTGTGTATATATAATGCTAGATGGCTGACCCAGTGTGTCATAACCAAAAAGCCGTGCTATTTTGGAGAATATTTTCTCAGCTCTTTGTGTCATTGTCGAGGTCAACTGTTGCTACTTCCTGTCCAGGAATAGTAATTTCAAGTTCCTTGGCCATAATCTTGACTTCATCACATAACTCCTTTCATTTGGTTTCAGATGGTTTCATTTCATTTCAAAACCACGAGTCTCAACAGAAAGTAATATCTCTTTAACCTTGTGCCCCCCAATGGCACAGTGGTATGTCTGCGGACCTACAACGCTAGAAACCGGGTTTCGATACCCGTGGTGGGCAGAGCACAGATAGCCCATTGTGTAGCTTTGTGCTTAACTTCAAACAAATAAATAAATAAAATAAACTTTAACCTTGCCAACAGGCAATTTCCCATGTTTGCTGATTATCCATTAGGTATATGAACTGAAATGGCTTCCAGCATGTCTACTACAGTGCCATATCTTATATGCAGTTTTGGGAGTCATACCGGTAAACAAACGAGTTTCACATAACCTACCTTTTGGCATAACTCCTGCTGTGTTTTAATAAACAGATCGTGGCGCTTATAATCAATGCCAGGAAAGATGTACAGTTCCTGAGCAAATGTATAGACTTCTTGACACTAGGTAATGCTAGAACACGTACCTGTAATGATAAGCCCTGTGACCACGACACTGCACATAAATGGTATATGGAATATTTTCCTTAATTCGAGCTTGTACTCTCGTTGCATGCCTGTTCAGCACAGAAGCTCCATCTTAGCACTGTGCAACGGTGTGATTAAGATAAAGCTTCAAGTGATGTAGTTCTTCAATAACCAATTCTGAAAACAATTCAGCATTTAGGTTTTTCACCCGGAAAGAGTAGATGAGGAGCATGAACGTGTAGATGAGGGCCAGAAACGTGTGGAAGAGAAGCATAAAAATGTAGATGAGGAGCATTAACGGAACAGTATATGCTCCTCACCTACAAGTCTCTATTCCCCGTCAACACGTTTCTCCTCATCATCAATACGTTTAACAGACTATGCTCCTCATCTAAACGTTTTACAGTTTATGTTCCTCATCTACACATTAAACAATCTACATGTTTCCTCATCTACATGGTTTTGCTCCTCGTCTATAAGATTTAAGTCTATTTTCATCATCTACACGTTTTAGAGTCTATGCTCCTCATTTACATGTTTCTACTCTCTATTCACACGTTTTATGGTCTATGCTCAACATCTATATATGTTTCTGCTCCTCATCTACACGTTTGACAGTCTATGTTCCTCATTTGAACGTTTCTGCTTATCATATAAACGTTTTACAGTCTATACTCCTCATCTACACGTTTGACATCATCTAGACGAGCTTACACATATGTTCACAACAGCTATGCTTATCAATAAATCAATCAAAATGGGGAAAACGAGTCACCTGTTTTTCGTTTGTTTTTGTTTATTATTGGTAATAGTTTGTGATATACAATTTGTACTAACGAACCCTAAAATTACCGCGCATTCGGTGTTTTTAATATATTCTTCTGGACTACTTATGCACTAAGTTGCTGTGAGTCCTTAGTTCAGTTGGCTACACAGTCCCTAATAACATTGGATTTATACAGAAAAATGTTTTTAACAAAAATACCTTCAATAATATTACAATACCATTGGGGATCCTCTGTGTATTTCACACAAAACATGGGTAATTTCATCCAACCCGATTGTTTTGGTCATGTCGTTACTCAGGCACAAGAATAGAATTACTTACCATCATGCAATATGTGGATGTACCCCACTGGTATTAAACAGTAAAAGACAAGCATTGAATCTCCATTTGGGTATTTTTACTGTTATTGACATTTTCGGCTATAATCCCAAGAATATTACTTACGGTTCAATTAGTTTAGGAGATTAGAACATTCATTGAGTGAACAAATATAATTTCTTTATGGAAGCGAATAACTGTATATATAACCCTGAAACTAGGATACAGGTGATGCATACATTCACGTTAAAAAATATTAATGATATAATAACCGTCTATGTCATGAAAGACATAAAATGTCAATATCAGCTACTTACCATATGTGTGACAGTTAGGTAAGACTTTTTGGACCAATCCAGATCAGACACGACCAGACCAATTTCAAATAGCGTAAGTGAATTACACATCGATATTGTTGTGATAAAAGAAAAGAGAGAGAGAGAGAGAGAAAGGAATAAGTGAATTATACACTGACAGTATTTAAGAGTAAAATAGAGAAAAATAGTTCGGTTTGTCAACCCGTGTGTGTTAGGCGGTTTATGATACATCGAAGCTGTGATGGTTCTGTTATTAGTGAGAGTCATGCTTAAAAATGAAATAGGCTTGTCAAAAATGTTGTTGTATTTTATAGCTGGATTGATACTTTCTCTTAATTTATGAAGGTATACAGAGGTTGAGTACATTCACTTAGAATAAATCACATAACACTATAAAGTCTTGCTTTTTATGTACAATATATATTGTTACATTAAATTACCTTTATTGCAGTTAATGACAAATAGTATAAATAGATGCCGCTACTAGTCTCGTATAATGCCTATTTCTTGAATTGATAGACTGGAGGAAAGGCATTGTTCTAGTCCAATCATTTGACCGTCACTCTTATAATGCACCCATGGCCCTAAATTGTAAGCGTGATTTTGCAGCGACGGGATGCGAACAATGTAGCCTCAGTAGCAAAGTACAAAGCAGAATATATAGACGTAAAAAAAAATTCATTATTCTAAGGAAGAATATCAAATTCCTAAATTGTCTATAATACAATAAAAACATCACTGTAACTAATTAAATGAAAGTTGTTGAAATTCTGCAGGATTATTACATATGTTATCAAAAATTCATCGAATTACACTTATTTGCAACAATAAAAATGCAGAATTAGTACGTTTTAAACTTTATAATCGTTTACTAACCCACGGAAACTTTTTAACATTTGTATTTATAAAAAAAGGCTTTGTTTGTCTATTGTAAGCACAAAGATAAACAAGGGATTATCTGGAATCTACGTACCGGAGATATCGAAGCTCTATTTTTAGTGTTATGAACCCATAGACTTACCGTCTCTGCCGTGAAGGGGGAGGGGAGGGCCTCTAAAAACGAACAGCAAAATAATTAGTGTATAAGATTAAATTAAATAATCACCAGCGCGCATAAACGTCTGAAACTTCGATAACAGTCTGTAATATTTGATTTGTTCACTTAAACTTTGGTCCCCCAGCGGTACGTCTACGGACTTATAACGCTAGAATCCGGGTTTCGATAACTTTATGCTTAATTACAGACAAACAAACTTAAACTTTGTAGACATGTTATTTGTAGATCAAAGTCTTGATTTCTTTAAATTATTATCATAAAAACGTGCATAACAATATATTAACTTGGTATATTTCCTTAAAGGACTATGTATAATTTCATGATGATCGTAATAAAGGATAACAGTTACCAACGAGTGGTTATAGACAATTAAAAAGTAATCCGAGTACTAGAACTATCTTTATGCCGTACACTTTATACATATTCGAATATCTATGTGTTAAAGCCACTTAGGCTATCTACTGCCTTCTATAATTTTGAACTACCGAAAAGAGGGAGGGCAGCCACTCAGCAGCACTCTACTAACAACATCCATGTTAAGAGACTGACTGTCATTCTTATAACGCGCCACACCTTTAAAGTGCGAAGAATATATATTTTATGAGATAAATGGCTTTCTTTGTTGTGAAAGTACTCACTTAGGGTGTCACTAGTTTTCTCGAACACGTAGGTCTGATAACACTATATAATTGATTTAAACATGAACCAGGATATTTTAGAAATTACGTTGTTATGAAAAGTAAACAACAACAACAACGCGAAGTTCAGTGGAAATGTATTTTCAGTGTTAATTAAGTAAGAGTAAATGGAACTTAATGCTTTTCCAGAATGCATGAAATGTTGTGTTTAGATGGATAGGTCATAACAAGTGAATTTGTATTTGTTATTTATCTTTGAATACTGTGAGACATTGGTATAATAGAACTGTTAAATCGGCTAATTCACTTCAATTGCTCACTTTAGATTTTCATAAGAAAAAGAACAACAACAAAAGGACAACGTAGATTTATTGGGCTGTTCTTGGCCGTGTTTTTTTTTTTGTTTGAATCAGACGGTTCTGAAAAATGCATTTAGTCTTATAGATTATACTATAGTCGTAGTAACGAAAATACGAACCTTAGTTCTACATTTTTATTGGCTAATTGGAAGCCCGATTCTATCACAGTTTCATTCTATTGAATGATATTCAACTGATGATTTTAATTTAAAATGGTGACATGTATATTTAAAAGTATAAATTATACTAACGTTTTTCAAGAAGCGAATACATTTATTCCTTTTTATTTTAATTCTGAATGAATGAAATATGCAGTGCGACGAGTAACTACCACACATAGCTTTTCAGAATATTTTAGCCCCCATTGGCACAGTGGTATATCTGCGGACTTATACTGCTAGAAACCGGGTTTCGATACCCGTGGTGGACAGACACAGATAGCCCTTTGTGAAGCTTTGCGCTTAACAACAACACCAGAATATTTTATTTTATTCTTTTCGAGCCAACACTGATTTCAGTGCTAAATCGTACCCTGATTGGTGAATTTTGTGCCGAGAATTACCACAGGGATAT
>NW_013668014.1:14902-18856 GCF_000517525.1 Limulus polyphemus | reverse complement strand
AAAATCAATTATTTGATATTTCAGTGGTCATGGGAAGTAATAAAAAAGAAATAAACAACGAAAAACTTTGGGTTGGCTTGTATAATATTTAACTCATTTTTGTCGCATGTTATCCAAACAGCTAAAATATTTTAGGCTATTAATCTTGATTTTTCCAAAAGTTTCACTTATGCACACGGATTATATGAAAGGTAAGATATTATATTAGTAACTTGAAAATAATTATATTATATAGTCTTTGACAGGTTGTTTAGGCAAAGTATTCATAATGAGTCTAAGTTTCAAATGGACAGCAACTGCCTGTTATAGAAACCTACAAATGTAGAGGACGACGTTTCAAAAGTCTTCCGCCTTTCGTCTTCAGGTCGTTCTCTACATTTGTAGGTTTCTACAACAGGCAGTTGTTGTCCATTTGGAACTTAGATTCAGTTATATTATGATTTCAACAGATAATGAATCTATTGAAATATAAACGACTGATATCAGATTTTCAATAATAAACATGTTTGCTTTACACACATTTCTTGAACGTTGACAGGATATTGCCTCGTGGAATGAAATAATATTATTATTCAATTTATGTAACGGATTACTTTTTCGTGAATGTTATGTAAAGTAATGATATGTTTAGCATCATTATTGGTTTCCATCTACAAAATAAAAATATTAAATTTCAAGTTATTGCAACAGAGAACACGATTCTGTTTTTGTACTGCTTGGTTCGAGGCAGTTAGCTCTTTCCGTTGCCGACGGGAAGGTTGTCAGTCAGCGTGTTACTCCGCCCCTTGTCTAGACTCGTTTCTAACAAACACTTTGTCAAGGGCGTTGGATTTTTACTTGAGATAAACGCAATAATAGAAAGAATTTTATTTATTTATGCTTTGAAACAAGTCGTAAAAGTAGAGGGAAACAAAACTCGATTTATTTTAAATAATATAGTTTCAGATTTTGAAATTGTGGCATCGTAATTTTATTACACGTGCAGCACGCATTTCATTTTTTTTCTTTTCTTCTTTGATATATCATAGAACTGTTTTACTCAGTCAAAAAAGCCGTTCTGACTGATATCTACCTCGAATGTCACTTAACAATAATATGTGGATTATGTAACACACAAATTAGTTTTGATTATGTTTTAGAGATATCACTTTTTTAAGTATTGAAATCAGTAAGATAACCTCGCCAAAACTGGCGAAGGGGGTCGAGGCCTGCTCGAGGACCCCAGCAGGGTCCAGAGGCAGAGTTCAAGTGGTATATTGGGTGAAAAGCCCCGGATGCTGTTTGTTTTCATGCATTTTAGGAAGCAGAAAAATGTAATGACTTTCGTTGCAAAACATTGCTGTTTAGTTGGACATAATTCTCAGAAAAAAAATAAAGTTTAAAGAAGGAATGCATAAAATGAAGTTTATGAATCTATTTAAAAGAAATATGTTGCTTATTCGTTTTTTTTTTCGGGGCTGCGACTGTCCAATGAGAGAGTAGAGAGAGGAGGGGGAACACTATATCGTGTGAATTGTCTACGTCAGGTGATTCTCCAAATAATTTTTTTGTGAAATGTGTATAATGACAAACCATACATATTTAATCCATTCGAAGGTACAGGGAAACTATTGAATACGTTTACTATTTCTGATCAAAACAAAAAACGAGAGAGAGAGAGAGAAAGGCTAAAAACTGGGGCGATCCCAGTTTTACTAGGATGTCTAATTGCCCTATAAATGAGGTGGGTCAGAATAATCGAAATCATTTTCAACCCTGGTAAGATTAGTCTTTGGGTGCCTCAAAAGCAGGTGATTTCATACTTGTTGAATTGTTTCATTTTCCATGATTTTAGAACATCGATATCAGTTATGCGAGGTATTTCGTGATGTTAATTCACAGCCCAGTACTTTTTTTTTATCACGTATGAAGTAATCAACTTTTTCGTTGAATGAAATAAAGCAAATCATAAATGTTTTGCTTTTAAAGTTAAAAATGGAGGAAAACTGGTAAGGAATCTGACTGAATAAAGATATGTAGGTTAAGAAAACTGTATTTAGTTATTTACATATGTCCCAAAAAAGTTATGAATACACTTCAATATATATTCTTCTCGCTTTTAAGTTTTAAACGTTTATTCGTAAACATTTTAAATGTCTTCCTTACTAGATGGCACTACAGTTTTATAAGGTTTGTTCGCCAAGCAGAGATGGGTTTGGACTTGAATATTTACACCAGAGTCTGGCAGAGTTTTTCTGTTTCAGTACTTACGTGTCCGAGTATGTTCGTACAAATCGAGATCCAATCGGATTCGAACACGTTCGCCACTATTCAAGTGAATGCTCCTAGAGAAAAATAATTGCGCTTCGTGTAAGTTAAACTGGTAATAATGACATTTATTATCAATATTGAAATTCGAAATTCATAGGTATAAACATTTCAGGTGAGAAAATTCCAATCGTGCCTAGATCAATACTTTTAAAAAATCCACTTGACAATTTTCTTGAGAAAATAAAAACATAAAAGTAAATAAAATCAATAATTGCAAACGTTTCTTTTTAAAAGTTCATAACAATAAATGAAGCACAGTTAAAAACCGTTGTTGCGTCAGCGAGGTCACGTGACTAGTGTCACGCCATTCGTTCTCTCGAACCTTTGAGAATTGTCGGGAGATTACTAGATATAGGGTAGTCTGGTATATATATATATATATAAGAGGGTGACAACGTGACGAGACAATGTGTGTAGGTAGTGAGTAATTGAACTGCAGTCAGAAAGTATTGTTGAAGTTAACGTTCGTTGTTAAAACGTTTGTTATAGAGCGACTGTTGAAAATAATTGTATCGGTAAAGTTATTGTTGCGTCAGCGAGATCACGTGATTATTCTCACGCCCTCTGCTTTCTAGAACTATCCTGTACCTTGGCGAATGCTCTAGCATTTACTAGATATAGGGTAGACTGGTATATATATATAAAAGGGTGACAACGTTACGGGACAATAATGAATGTGTAGGTAGTGAGTAATTGATCTGCAGTCACAGGGTATTGTTGAAGTTAACGTTCGTTGTTATAGCGTTTGTTTTAGCGCGATTGTTGAAGTTGAGTGTATCGGTAAAGTTATATTCGGAAAGAATAAACCAGTTTTATTAAGAAAGGACTTGTGTCGCTTAAGTTTCGTCGGAACGAAGTTACGGAAAGTTAATTAACAAACGGAGACGTAACATTATATTCAGAAAGAATAAACCAGTTTTATTAAGTAAGAACTTGTGTCGCTAACATTCCAGTCGGAACGAAGTTACGGAAAATCAATTAACGACTGGAGGTGTAACAAACTGGTGTTAGAAGTGGGATAAAAAAATGGAGACGAGAAGCGGCAAATCAAACTACAGCTTAGCAGACTTGATGGCAGCAATACAAGAGCAGCAAAAGAAACAAGAAGAACGAGAAAATGAACGAGAAAAGAAACAAGAAGAGAGACAATAGCATTTGCAAGAAAACCCGCAACAGTGGCAGCTGGAACAGCAGAATAAATAAGAGAAATTACAGCAGTTGTTGGAGGAAAAAGAAAAGAAACAAGAAGAACGAGAAGAGAAATTACAGCAGTTGTTGGAGGAAAAAAAAAGAAACAAGAAGAACGAGAAGAGAAATTACAGCAGTTGTTGGAGGAAAAAGAAAAGAAACAAGAAGAACGAGAAGAGAAATTACAGCAGTTGTTGGAGGAAAAAGAAATAAAACAAGACGAACGAGAAAAGAAACAAGAAAAAAAGATTACAGCAGTGGCAAGAAAACCTGCAACAGTGGCAGCTCGAACAACAAAATAAACAAGAAGAGAAATTACAGCAGTTGTTGGAGGAAAAAGAAAAGAAACAAGAAGAACGAGAAGAGAAATTACAGCAGTTGTTGGAGGAAAAAGAAAAGAAACAAGAAGAACGAGAAGAGAAATTACAGCAGTTGTTGGAGGAAAAAGAAAAGAAA
>NW_013668014.1:6271-13966 GCF_000517525.1 Limulus polyphemus | reverse complement strand
ACGCCCACCTTATGAAGAGTTGCCTGTGAATATGTCAGAGTTTGTGAAAGTGTTATCGGAAAGGATGGATGATATTCACCATCAAGTGCGTTCATACTTGAAGACGTCTGCTGATTCGATGAAGCTATCTTATGATAAGAGATCTACTGAAGTCAGCTTTGAACCAGGAGACAAGGTGTGGTTGTATAATCCCAGGAAGACCAAAGGGAAGTATCCTAAGTTGTCTTCTCCATGGGAAGGCCCATATGACATAGTGGATCGTCTCTCAGACGTGACTTTCCGGATAAACTGTGGTCGGCGAGGTAAGCCAAAAGTGG
Source organism: Limulus polyphemus (assembly GCF_000517525.1). Taxonomy (NCBI): domain Eukaryota; kingdom Metazoa; phylum Arthropoda; class Merostomata; order Xiphosura; family Limulidae; genus Limulus; species Limulus polyphemus. The sequence goes on along the minus strand of NW_013668014.1, from coordinate 13,649 downwards.
TGCATGTCAACAGGCTTTGGCGTTATCACGGTCCAAGACATTTCAGTTGGGACGAAGTGAACAAATAAACAAATGACGCTGCTGAAGAGGTGTCACCTGAAAAAGCCAACGTCGAAGAAGAAACTCTACTCAGTTTTGAGAAGGGAAACGATGAAGCTCTTGATGAAATTACTACAACTGATGTGACTGTTACCGATGATAGGACATTTACTGATGAAGCAGATGAACCCCACATGAAGCGTCAGCGAGGTCACGTGACTAGTGTCACGCCATTCGTTCTCTCGAACCTTCGAGAATTGTCGGGAGATTACTAGATATAGGGTAGGCTGGTATATATATAAGAGGGTGACAATGTGACGAGACAATGTGTGTAGGTAGTGAGTAATTGAACTGCAGTCAGAAAATATTGTTCAAGTTAACGTTCGTTGTTAAAACGTTTGTTTTAGCGCGATTGTTGAAGTTGAGTGTATCGGTAAAGTTATATTCAGAAAGAATAAACCAGTTTTATTAAGTAAGGACTTGTGTCGCTTAAGTTTCGTCGGAACGAAGTTACGGAAAATCAATTAACGACTGGAGGCGTAACACCGTAATATATTTATCTGCACAGAAACATACATGATAGATCATATTTTGATAAATTTTATGGACAAGACAAATGTTTTTGAAGATGATTGTTACTATGTGTTGTTTTTGTTTTATGTTTTGTGGTCAGCGTTAATACAACGCTTCACAATGGGCTATCTGCACTCTGTTTGTTTGTTTGTTTTTAATTTCGCGCAAAGCTACACGAGGGCTATCTGCGCTAGCCGTCCCTAATTTAGCAGTGTAAGACTAGAGGGAAGGCAGCTAGTCTGAAAAGCTACCCACCGCCAACTCTTGGGCTACTCTTTTACCAACGAATAGTGGGATTGACCGTCACATTATAACGCCCCCACGGCTGAAATGGCGAGCATGTTTGGTGTCACAGGGATTCGAACCGGAGACCCTTAGATTGCGAGTCGAACGCCCTAACCACCTGGCCAATCTGCACTCTGTCCACTACAGGGCATCTAACCTTAGAATTTTGGCACTGTAAGTCTGTAAACTTACTGCTGACGTACCGGGGGACTTTTCCTTTATATGGAAACGTTGCTTTGGTTATCACCTGCTTAACGCACACTAAAATATCACATTTTACATTAGGAGTGACATTAATGATTAATTGAAGTTTTTTTGCCGCCTCTCACACAAAGTTAATCAAGTTCTATCTGAGGTAGCAGTCCCTAATTTTGAAGTGGTAGACTATAGTGAAGGCAGCTAGTCAACACCACTCACCGCAAAGTCTTTGGCTACTCTTGTCAGGCCAAATAGTGAACATTGAACATAGCTGTTTTAACACACCCATGATAATGGAGTGCGAACTACAGAATTTTTGATGCATTGTCTGGCACGCTAACTAATGGGCCACACTCGGCCCAAATAAAAAGTGCTCTATACGAGACTTCAGAAACTTGCTTTAGCGACATTACATAATTTCAAATTTCACTTCAATATTTTGTGAAACTTATTGATATATTACCCAGTTTATTTCCAGGGATAGTAACCGATTTGAAAGCAGTTGTCATGGAAATAAATTTTACCCTAAAATCGGTGCTATCTGGTCACTTTTTTTCACATTCCAACTTCTTCTTCTTCTCCTCCGCAACGACCTTAATCCCAACTAATTTGGGCCCATCCAGTAATTTTGGGAAGCCAATAATTTTAAACATCCGAGTGGCCGGACGACAACCATATAGGACAAGCATATTTGGCAATTGGGATTTGAATTCGCGACCCTCAGGTTGAGAGTCGAAGGCCCTAACCGCGAGGCCTCTTTCCATCGCGCTAACTGATGAAATATATATAAGTAGTATTTTTAGGTACGTTAGGTAGGTCCAATGTACAGTGAGAAATTTGGAAAGATAAATTATGAGGCACTACTGAGTTATGCCAAAACTAACTGAAACTGTGCTATGATGTAGATAGACTTACACAAAGTGTGATAAACATTGAAAACCAATCAGCAGTACTTGGACTTCACGAAAATTAACAGAAATCTCACGCAGTAACTTACTTTAGCACTGAAGTTTCTCCTTCCTACTTACATTGTTGTATTTTCAGGTCAGTTGATTTACCAAAACAGTAAATCAGATAGGTACCCTGTATAACTGGAGGTTCGGTAAGATAAAAAGTAATACTTAGTTATTAAGAGTACAAAAAATAAAAAAAATCATACGTTTTTTGGTATGATGGAAGGTAAATTTTTTTTCTTGCTTATAAGCGATTAGTTTCGGTAACACAGTTTTCATCATCAGCCCTAAGCAAGAAAAATATAGCCGACTAGGGCTGATGATGATGATTGTGTTACCGAAACTAGTCAAACCTAAGGGAGGTCGTAACATCGAGATGTCACCTGTTCTATCATAGGAGGACACTGCTGTTGGCTTTTATGCACAAGGTGCTGCTTTATAGCTATATCTCCCATTGACACACCAGGTGTTATCTCTAAGGGAATGACAAAGAACAAAGGAAGGAGAGTTAAAGTTCAAAGTAATTGCATAATACATTATCCAAGTATTGTTGATTTAGATTACATAGTTTTAAGTGACACAAAAGTTATTTTGTGGTTATGAAAACTTATATATATGTACACATACACATGTGTATATATAAACTTAAGTAACCATCAATATATAAGAAGCAATTTTACAATTCTAAATTCAATAACTGAATATAATATTTAGCTATGAGAATAAACTTAGATTAACTTCAATGACTAGATAAAGTCGATATTTTATAGTCTGTACTACTTGCTGGTTTATCTGAGGAATACTAACACAAGGCAAAAAGGGTTTTAATAAGAAACTTACTCGAATTATTTTAATTGTAATTAATATGAAAATAATTTTATTAATTATACTATGAGTTGTGTCTATCACAACTAATAGGACTTCAATTATCTCCTACCAAATTTTTCAATTTGCTGAACGATTAATGATATTACAGTATTTGAGATTTGGATACCGTATAAAGAAAGAGAGATATAACCCCGAGTTTCTTACTTATCATGACAAGGCAGGAAATTTAGGTTTAGCTGTGATTAAACCGTGTCAAAAGTGTTAACTTGGTAATTTTAAAAGCGGTATTAATACTTGTTCTATTTACTGCACGATGCAGTTATTCGTATTCTTTTTTAATCTTCATAAACAATAGTTTTTGCTTTACTATTTTTTCCATCCTGCTGCGCCCTCTGGTTGCTCAGCGGTAAGCTATAGGGCTTATAACGATACAAATTTGGTTTCGATACTCGCATTGGTTGAGCATAGATAGCTCATTGTGCAGCTTTGTGCTTAATAATAAATCGCACAAACAAATAATCCTGCTGCCCAACTCTTTAGTTAAACAGTAATGTGTCCTAGTAATTTATTTCAGATTATAGGCTAGTCTAATGTTACACTGTCGGAGACGCTTAATGGGTATCATTGGTCGCTAGACATTATTATAGAGGACTAAACATAGTTTTTTCTTATACGGGTGTCACACTTTTCAAGAGATAGGAACTAAATGACAGCTCATATAGCAAACACTTGTTTTTTATACGTTTTATATGAACTTTCTTTAATGTTAGTTTCATTAACAGCATTGATTAAAGTATTTAATACATATGTATATATAACATTTATTTTTGTCTATTATTTTATTTATTTATATATATTTTCGCTATATATTATTATGATTGCTTTGCATTGTTGACTTAGAATTTGGATTAAGGCCTAACCGAAATCTTTTAAGCTAGCCGAACCTCATGAAATATTGTTGGGATTACTACCGAAAATATCGCTAACAATTTTGTTTTATGACTTTGCGCACACCGAGTTTTTAAAACAAGATATATTAACTCCTGGGTTAATATTTAGTTCTGATCTATGCTAGCTTTGATAAAAATTAATCATGAGCTCCAAGTATGGTCATGATAAGTCAGGGTTGCACCTTTTCACTGGATATTGTTATGATAAGTTAGGGTTATACCTTTTTACAGGATATCCAAAACTAAATTCTGTACTGTTATGATAAGTCAAGCTTACGTGTTTTTACTCGATATATAAATTTCAAAACTTTGTCATTTATGATAAGTCAGATTATTATTCTCTACCTTTCAGTACTTTTGTGTTTCTAATAAAAAAGAAAAGATAGCTCACTGACTTCTTTTCATTTTGTGCTTATGTGGTTTCACTTTCAAATATTTAGTTTTCGTGCAGTTTTTGATAAACAGTTACTTCCTCCTGGCTACATTTCTTCTTTCTCAACCAACAATTAGATATTGTTATTTAAATCCTTATTGTTCGTAAGATGGCAGCACCACCTACAAGTCAGTCAGTGTTCGTAAGCCCGCGTTACAAACACCTTGGTATCAAGTACAGTTTTGGACTGTTTCTGCTTCTATACTGAGGTCTTCTTTGATCTGAAAAAGGCTTCAGTATAGCGGCTGAAATGTCTTCCCACCGCCCCACTCTAGAAACAGGTCAAGAACAGTTCGTTAAAACCATAACTGTACCAGGCCTACACTGTCTGGAGTACCTTCGAAACAACATCTTGGTATGGTATCAATTACGAACACACATGAATATCAGTTATCACAGTGAAATTAATCACCAACGCTATTTTAAAATATTTTTATGGTATATACTGTTAATAGCATTTTTACTGGGATTGCCACTAAATAGTTTCAGAGGGAAATATCGACTTTGAAACAATGGGGAAAAGTTACGAAAATAAAGGTAGCTATAAAAAAAGCATCGAAAAAAGGTATTGATGCTTGAGATTTCATGTATCTTGCAATACCAAGTTTTGAAACCCCAACATTTTTTCTTTTTAACATACAAATCTATATATGCCTTGGTCTTTCTTCATTTCCCATTTATGGATAGATCGATTTATTTCTAAAAGATCTTCAATTACACGTGTTATAAGTAATATGTTTTACATATGTAAGTTACAAAAATAAAATTTTGCACGAATAGAAACGAACAAACCTTGGGCTCAACCCTTTAACCAACAGGTTGAATTTCTAAACAGTTAAAATTTAGGCCACGTTAATTTAGAGTACATATTTTTGCTAATATATACTTAGGTTTCAGAAGAGTTTGAAAAAGAAACCCGAGTTGCATGTAAAGCCACTTATTTATGGACTTTAATATTTCAAGAAATTAAACTCGCCTACCCTAGATTCGAGTTCGAGACCTTGCACATTCTTTGCTAACAGTTGACCAATTAAACACACAGGAGCCATGCAATGAAATAACTACAAAGACATGTCTTGAAAATATTATACACATCAGTAGATTATACTAATCTTTACAAGCTTCAGTGAAATAAATGTGAATGTTGCGTTAAAAAAAAGGCTCCAAAGTGCAAGTATTAGCTGGATAATAAATACAATTACCAAAGCACGTCACACGGCTTTTATCTATTGAAGCTTTCCTAACACCTGAGAAGAAAGTAGGGTGTATTGATCTCGTAAAGGAGTTTAACACTCGGATTATTAAGAGTAGTCCGCTAAAACAAAAAGAGCTCCCAAAATTATCGTAAATACGTGGAACCATAATGCCAAAAAGGCATGATTTTATTGTTAAATATGCTTGTTCTCACGTGCAAAGTGAAGAATTTACAATTATATATACATACATAGTTTTGACTGTCTGAAGGAAATCAATAAACAAGTCGTCAAAAAGTTTGCACTAACCCTTGTGTATAGTTTTATTATAATTGATGCTTTGTTAGTTTTTATAAGTATACTACTCCTGTAACACACATTTAACAGTGTTTTAATAACATCTTTTGAATTCTTAACTCTTATGTGATATAAATATATTACTGCGTATATGTAGGTGTAAATGTTTCGTTCATACAACTCTATAAAAATCTTAAGAGGATGCTGCAAACCTCCTTTTAATGATGGCGTGGTATACGATTTTGGCTTACTAATAGTTGCTTTTCCGCCAATTTTAAAATGTAAATCAACCGGCATTTAATCATAAACAACTGTAATAAAAACACTACGCATCATTAAAAACATCTATTAAAAAGCTTACTTTAAGAAATGAAATCTGTGCATAACACACTTACTGAAATAATAATAAAAAAAATAATTGGTTTGTTTGTTTTGAATTTCGTGCAAAGCTACACGAATGCTATCTGCGTTAGCCGTCCCTAATTTAGCAGTGTAAGACTAGAGGGAAGGCTGCTAGTTATCACCACCCACTGCCAACTCTTGGGCTGCTCTTTTGTTTGTTTTTGTTTTTGAATTTCGCGCAAAGCTACACGAGGGCTATCTGCGCTAGCCGTCGCTAATTTAGCAGTGTAAGACTAGAGGGAAGGCAGCTAGTCATCACCACCCACCGCCAACTCTTGGGCTGCTCTTTTACCAACAAATAGTGGGATTGACCGTCACATTTATAACGCACCCACGGCTCAAAAGGTGAGCATGTTTGGTAGGACGGGGATTCGAGCTCGCGACCCGCAGATTGCGAGTCAAGCGCCCTAACCACCTGGCCATGCTGGGCCGTGAATACATTGACAGCTTAGAAGTGACTGCTATTCAGGTTCTTATGTCGCGTTGAATGAGCATAGCTGTGTTAGAAATGGCATTTTAAACCTGAACGCCTAAGATTCAAGTATAGCCGTCCTTAAATTTGAACTATTGACCAAATAAAAAGTAGCCAGTCAAGAATGACTGTCACTCTTATAACACACATAGTTTAAAGGGCGAAGAATGTTTTGGTGATATCGTGTCTCGAACCTTGGACCACTGTTTCGAAGCCCAACTCTGAAACACTAGGCCACGCCCAGATCAGAGATGTACTTATGACGTCTTCATGCTTTTTGACGTTTTAGTTGAAATATTGAAATAAACAGCTTTTATACGGATTTTATCAAAACTTCAAGATTATTCACATTTTAATAGTATTCATATAAAAGAAGGGTAGCCAAAACCCCATTTATTCCAACAAAAAAAAAACATTAGTAGGCATAGCTTAAAATGTATGGAAATGCTTGTTAGGTCTACACAACTGTTACAATTTATGTTTAATGGGAGAGCTATGATTATGATTTATATAGTTTATACAGCGCGAGTGTTAAATTTAGTTATTTTTAGAAGTGGTAGTTTATCGCAAGTTTGTTTACGCAACTGTTTACGAATCATACGTTGAATAGTTCAATTGTTACGAATTGACGATTGTTATATTATTGCGTCATGTTATTAGAACCTTCTAAGTTGTTCTCGTTGGTTTAATTGAGTATTATTGCATCATAATATACACCTGGAAAAAAGTTAAGCACCCCCAAATATTTTTCAGGA
>NW_013668014.1:0-5364 GCF_000517525.1 Limulus polyphemus | reverse complement strand
CCCATTGTGTAGCTTTGTGCTTAATTACAAACAAACAAATAAACAAAGTTCATTGCTCAGTTTCGTTTTGCTAATGAGCAGGAACTTGGAGGTCAGATTGAACTTCCACTCCAACGCCACGACACGGTTCGATGGTTGGCTTTTAGCTAGTATATATATATATATATATATATTGCCAGTTTTGGATATGTAAAAGTATGGTATTCTTAGGTTCACCGATTTTCCTTCAGAGTATCCGAGTTGATTCTTCAGAATAGCAGGAGGTTAGGCAGAAAACGGTATGCAGAGTTAACTGTTTTCTCCAACATTGAGTGAGTTGTGAAGAATGAAATAGATTGGACACCGTGTCTGTGAAACAATCTTTGTTTATTCATTGTTTGTTTGGAATTAAGCACAAAGCTACACAATGGGCTATCTGTGCTCTGCCTACCACGAGTATCGAAACCCGGTTTCTAGCGTTGTAAGTCGGCAGACATACCGCTGTGCCACTGGGGGGCTTGTTTATTCATTAAAACAATCAAAGACAGCGACTGTGATGAAGGATGGCGCCTTTACTGGAGGTTTGTTAGCTCCCAATGGAGAAGTAAATCTCTCTAAGTTTCTGTGAAAAATTGTCCCAGACTGAGAAAACGTAGCATTAATACAAAATAATAGTGCCCCCCCCCCCGATGACGATCATTTTTATCAGAATAATAAAGTTAGTTGTATCCTTAAGGTATCACCTGACTTGTCAGTGGAAATTATTGTTGTCTATACTAAATATTAAAGGGTGAAATTACTAGCCATTTAAGGTACATGACAGTTAATCCCGCTATTCAGTTAAGAGTATCCGTGTAGGTGGCGGGTATTTCTGACTGGTTGCCCTTCCACAGGTAAATAGTTCTAAATTAGAAAGGACTATGACCTATGAATTTTTTATCTGTCCGATTAGTTGGTGTTTCGCATGAAGTTCTGATCAGGAGGAAAATATCAAAAATCAATTGATTGGTTGCTAAGCGCACAAAATCCTAGAACCTCTTTGTTGTATTCATTAACCTTCTACGGCGTACGAGACACGTTTTTTGTTATGGACGCTAAAAATATCTGGGATTGTCTAAAGAAGTAAAACATAGCGGTGCTGCAAAAAAACATAAACATCTATGATTTAATTTCTAACCTAGTTTGTATGGTTGTAATTAAGCACAAAGTTACACAATGGGCTATCTGTGCTCTGCCCACCACGGGTATCGAAACCCGGTTTCTAGCGTTGTAAGTCCTAAGACATACCGCTGTACCACTAGGGGCTTCTAACCTAGAGCGCTAGGACTAAGAAAAAATCCAGAAAATAAAGGGTAAGTTTATTAGATTGAGTTTGTCTGTAGACATCATTCAAAACTTTTGAATACAAAAATATAAAATTACTTCTACAGTCTAAAATGTCGAAAAGAAGGGTGCCTTTCTAACGTTTCATCAAAACTATATAAATGCAGTTTGCGAAGTTTTATTTTGTTTAAGTGTATGTGTGTTTTCTTATAGCAAAGGTACATCGGGCTCTGTGCTGTGTCTACCGAGGGGAATCGAACCCCTAATTTTAGTGTTGTAAATCCGAAAACTTACTGCTGTCCCACCGGGGGACTCGTGTTTAAGAAATTTGCACAAAGCTGTCGCTAATTTTGAACTGATAGTCTAGAAGGAAATGCGGCTAGTCAACAGTATCCGCAATCAACTCTTGGGTTACTATAATAGAGTATTTGACAGTTATTCTTATGACGCATCCACGGCTCTAAAGTGCAGAGCGCGATCTTGCGGCCAACGGAACGCAAACCCTGGACTCTCAGATTCACAGTCTCACTACTAAGCAACGAGTAAGAGAGTATGTATGAAACGGTTAGGTTACAAATTAACATTTCTCTAAAAAGACTGGTTTTCTTTTTAGATAAATGTTAATTTGCAATGGATGTTGTTATTATGTTAAAATCTTGCTACGCAATGCCCCCCCCCCCTTCCAGGGGCTCAGCGGTAATAAATTTGAAGGCTTATTTTGATACCCATGTTGGGCATAGCACAAATCGCCCATTGTGTAGCTTTGCGGCAAACTTTTCTCACAAAGTTTATTATACATATAAACTTCCTATATTTTCTATTACCTAAATTTTTTTTTATTTCTTTGTTTGTTTGTTTTAGCACAAAGCTACACAATGGGCTATCTTCGCTCTGTCCACTACGGATAATCGAACCTCGGATTTTATCGTTGTAAGTCCGTGAACTTACCGCTGAAACACCGAGGGCCTCTCTTGCCTATATATATATATATATATTGGCAATAATATTAAAAAATTGTGTCCAAAAACTATACTCTGAGTTGTGATAACTGGAGGTTAAAGAATCATTAAGATGTCATCATGAAAAAAAGACCAACAGACACGCCATTTATCACTGAAACTTTCAAACATATTCGCTGGTTTTGTTGCAGATTAGCTCTTGTCATCTACTGCATTGAGAAACGCGTCTCTTCATCATTGGATAGTCGTGTCCACCAAGTCAGGCCCTGTATTCTGACTTTACATGGAATAATGCCAAAACATCATCTACTGCATTGAGAAACGCGTCTCTTCATCATTGGATAGTCGTGTCCACCAAGTCAGGCCCTGTATTCTGACTTTACATGGAATAATGCCAAAACATCATCTACTGCATTGAGAAACGCGTCTCTTCATCATTGGATAGTCGTGTCCACCAAGTCAGGCCCTGTGTTCTGACTTTACATGAAATAATGCCAACACATTAGCTCTTGTCATCTACTGCATTGAGAAACGCGTCTCTTCATCATTGGATAGTCGTGTCCATCAAGTCAGGCCCTGTATTCTGACTTTACATGGAATAATGCCAAAACGTCATCTACTGCATTGAGAAACGCGTCTCTTCATCATTGGATAGTCGTGTCCACCAAGTCAGGCCCCGTGTTCTGACTTTACATGAAATAATGCCAACACGTTAGCTCTTGTCATCTACTGCATTGAGAAACGCGTCTCTTCATCATTGGATAGTCGTGTCCACCAAGTCAGGCCCTGTGTTCTGACTTTACATGAAATAATGCCAACACATTAGCTCTTGTCATCTACTGCATTGAGAAACGCGTCTCTTCATCATTGGATAGTCGTGTCCACCAAGTCAGGCCCCGTGTTCTGACTTTACATGAAATAATGTCAACACATAAATGACTTCCAATTAGCTTAACCGCTAAATTACAGTTATTTCGTTTTTTATCCTGAAACCATACAAAAATATTCGTGTAATTTACTTGCAAAAGCTCTTTGAGCCATAAATCTCAGAACTCAGTAAGAAGGTTATTCATTATTTATATTTATGTTTCAGAAGCGTGGCACGATGATTCCACACGAAAGAGTGTAGATAGGCCCCGGGCAGCTTTATGCGAAAGTCAACAAACACACAAGGGTTTAAATATGTTCGTAAAAAGCCTATAGGTTTGTTTGTTTGAAGTTAAGCAGAAAGCTACACAATGGGCTATCTGTGCTCTGCCCACCACGGGTATCGAAACCCGGTTTCTAGCGTTGTAAGTCCTAAGACATACCGCTGTGCCACTGCGGGTACTCGACTCGCAATCTGCGGGTCCCGGGTTCGAATCCCCGTCACACCAAACATGCTCGCCCTTTCAGCCGTGGGGGCGTTACAAATGTGACGGTCAATCCCACTATTCGTTGGTAAAAGAGTAGCCCAAGAGTTGGCGGTGGGTGGTGATGACTAGCTGCCTTCCCTCTAGTCTTACACTGCTAAATTAGGGACGGCTAGCGCAGATACCCCTCGTGTAGCTTTGCGCGAAATTCAAATACAAACAAACAAAAGTCATTTTTGAAAACAATGCACTTTTCACCGTGTTCTTTGATAGTCTGCATTCCAAAGTCATGCATTGTTTTGTTATCATCTTGAAAGAGTTTTCAAATGAGACATGAGCAGATAAATATTTTGGTAGTGGGTCTAAATTTTTAAATGCTATACATTTTCAAACATTTAACTTCAGTAATAGACAATCGTTCAGATACACAATGTATGACGTTTTAAAAAGATTAAACTATTTGTCCAGTTTGGTAAGAGGATTTTATGTGTGTTTTTTTTTTAAACAAATATTGGTATTCGAATCGTAAGTTCCTTTGAATGTTTCTAAATTCTCTGTGACCAAGATGTATGTAATGTCAGGATTACAAAACGATAAAAGTAACAATATTTTGTATCCTTTAATGCAGGGTTACGAGCTAAGACTATGTATATACTTTAACAAAAAAACAAAAAGAGTTTATTATTAAATGGAAAGTAGGCCTATTCTCTAGCACTGGAAAAAATATAATATTAGAATCTTTACAGATTCAATGTACTTTGGTTTCAATGAATAAAAACAGAAAATCCACTATCTCGTCATAATACACATACTCTGCTATTTATGTGTTTACCAAAGAGAACTGTGTTCACCCATTTTCTTTCCCCCTTTCCTTGTTTCCAGGCGGTGAGGTACAAAACGAACGTGGAATAAGAATCTGTAAATCACGTGGTATTCGAACGTCATCAATCGATCGCCAGCGTCGCTACCCAGCACCTGTAAACACAATATGCACTTAGAAACAACATGTCGATGTATAAACACTTAAAAGTTTTTATATTAATAAATATATAGACAAACATCCAAACCGCCCACCCACCTCCACAAATATATATATGTCAAATACTTAGGATTTTTGAATTTAATAAGTATAATGATATCTTTACATACTATTGATATCTTTAGCACGATTACTGTCAATAACGAACAAGGACATTTTATCGAGTTCCTGGAATTAGAAAAAATAATACGTAGTGAATCCGATCTGACGCTTTTGTTATAATTAGCGAAAGATAAATAAAGAAGATCCACTTTCATCAAAGGCTCCAGTAAACTTTTAAAATCGAAATCACTTGTTTGCACATGTTATCACCCATATTTTGTATACCCTGACTGACAGGACTCGGTCTTATAATGTTCATCACTGTGTAAAGTCTCTCCTCTCCCTTTCACTCACAACTTTCAGCCTTGTGTAAATTTCTCTCCTCTCCCTTTTACTGTAACGTTCAGCCTTGTGTAAAGATCTTCCCTTTTCCTTTCACTCATAACTTTCAGCCTTGTGTAAAGATCTCTTATCCCCCTTTTGCTGTAACATTCAGCCTTGTGTAAATATCTCTCCTCTCCTTTTACTCATAACTTTCAGCCTTGTGTAAAGATCTCTTATCCCCCTTTTGCTGTAACATTCAGCCTTGTGTAAATATCTCTCCTCTCCTTTTACTCATAACTTTCAGCCTTGTGTAAAGATCTCTTATCCCCCTTTTGCTGTAACATTC
>NW_013668013.1:181175-186443 GCF_000517525.1 Limulus polyphemus | reverse complement strand
TCCTCAGATGTCCTTGCTCACCCCCAACAAGCCTTTTCTGGTAGCAGCCTTTCCTGCTGTATCATCTCCCCTGTGCTGAAGTTTCCAGCATTGAGCTCTCTTGTGCCCAGGTTTGTTACAGTGCCAACAAAGTCCCTCAAACTTCTCTGAAAACTGACCTTTTCTGGCCTTGAATCCAGATGACTGTACCAACCCTTGGCACCTCTGTGCTGGACTTAACGTAGGATTCAAATTCGAGAGCTCTGGCCATTGCATCCTGCATGGTAGAGGGGTGTGCTTGCTTCACTTGTATCTTAAGTTGTGGACTGTCCAAGGCATCTACGAACTGATCCCTCAGCAACAACTTGAGGAGATCGGGTGGTGCAGTTGGATAGGCCTTGTGTGCCATGCTTTCCAAGTCCTGTGCTAGCTCTTGCAGCCTCTCCCCTTTATCACGGACTCTCGTCCTAAACCTAGCCCTGTAGACTTCTGACTGATTTTAGGTTCCGTACCTGAGTTCTAGAGTCGCTACCAGTGCTCTATCGTCTGTCGTCTGCTGACACCTGTCCAAGTATTTCCAGTGGTTGTCCCTTCAAGATCGTTGCCAAATATACTGCTTTCTGCTCCTCTGGTCATCCATTGATTTCTGCCAGTAGCTCAAATTGTGCTCTATATGCTTCCCATGGTGCCTTCCCATTGAATTCCTGTGGCTTCCTTCATACTGGATCACTCCTATCAGTGACATTCATATCTGGGATGTGACTTCTAACAGGACTGAAGATGTCTGCATTAGGGTTTAGCTGTGGGGTCTGGAAGGGGCTTGCCATTGTCTGGGGCTGATTAAGTCGATGGTTAATATATCCTCCTTGTGTAAAAGACAATAAATCATCCTTTAATGTATCTAATTCGCTTTTAAATTTACTGATGTTTTCCATTTGTACTTCTTGCCACTGTTGTTGACCTGCTGTAGTTGCCGCTGACTTTCCTGCAACTGTTGGAGACTTTCTTCTTGTTTCCTTTCTTGTTCCAGTTTCTACTGCTGTAATATCTCTTCTTGTTTCTTTTCTCGTACTTCTTGTTTCTTTTCTAGTTCTTCTTGTTTCTTTTCTTTTTCCTCCAAGAACTGCTGTAATTTCTCTTCTTGTTTCTTTTCTTTTTCCTCCAACAACTGCTGTAATTTCTCTTCTTGTTTATTTTCGTTCTCCTCCAATGACTGCTGTAGTCTCTCTTCTTGTTTCTTTTCTCGTTCTTCTTGTTTCTTTTCTTTTTCCTCCAACAAATGCTGTAGTCTCTCTTGTTTATTTTCCTGTTCGAGCTACCATTGTTGTAGGTTTTCTTGCAACTGCTGTTGTCTCTCTTCTTGTTTCTTTTCTTGTTAATTTTCTCTTCTTCTTGTTTCTTTTGTTGTTCTTGTATTGCGGCCATCAAATCTGCTAAGCTGTAGTTTGATTTGCCACTTCTCGTTTCCATTTTTTTTTCTTTTCTGTCCCACTCTCTGACACTAATTTGTTATGTCTCTGGTCGTTAGTTAATCTCCCATATAATTTCTTTCCGATGAAACTTTAGCGACACAAGTCCTTTCTTAAATAAAACTTGTTTATTCTTTGTGAATACAACTTTGCAATACACTTAATTTCCACAGTCACGCTATAACAAACGCTGTAATTCACTCTCTGTCCGCAGTTCAATTGACATTGTTGCCGTCAGTTCTTGGCGGCTTATATATACAAGATTACTGCATATCTAGTAGCCTCTCGAGACTTCAGGAAGGGAAAGAATCCTTCTATAATTCATGACGTTTTACTAGCGTCACGTGACCCCGCTGTCGTAACACTACCATCAAAGAGCTAAATGTTTATAACGATGCAGCAACTCATAGTTTTGATGAAGAATCTCTATTTACGAATATCCCATTAGATGAAACTATTGAATTATGTGTAAATTTGATTAACAATAATGAAGGTAATCATGACGGTCAGTCCCATTATTCATTGGTAAAGAGTAGCCCAAGAGTTGGCAGTAGTTGTTGATTAATTGCTTTCCCTATAGTCTATGACTTCAAAATTTGGGACGGCTAGTGCAGATAGCCCTCGACTAACTTTGCACAAAATTCAATAAACAAACAATCTTCTAGACTACTGTCAGCAAGATTTAATGTTTCAATACTACTTGGGCTGATGATCACGTAACTTCGAAATGTTATCTTTAGTTGTTTATTTTGTAATTTTGACGAATTCTCGTTCAACCACCAACTGCAGTGCTTCTTTTAAAGATGTATACATAATATGCCTCAGCTTGGTCCTCACATCATCATCAGTTATGGCATATATAAATTCAACACGTGCAAACAAATTCATAATTTCACTAGGAGCTTCTGAATAAAATGATTGGGCAAGCCATTCCAAATCCTCTGCAAGTTCGGCTAAGTTATTTTTTTTCCTCCATATCCTGTTCCAGAAATTTGCTCTTGATACTTCCTTCTAATATGTTACTCCAAATCTGTTGGATAAGGTAGCTACTAATGCATGATAGTTGTTCTGCTCTCAACTGGAATCTTACTTAATGTTGTCATAGGGTGACAAGATGGGTGGCTTTTTCACTATTCCACACATTCGCCCTGGAAATGATTTTGAAATGAGCCTGGTAAGCCTCTCATGGTTCTTTCACATCATAAAACTGGATTTCGAAGTGCCATGACTGGAGCATTACAGAAAGGTTCTGAAGTCACAAATGGTGCAGCAGTAGTGGTAACAGGTGTAAACCAAAGAGATTTCCTACTTAATATTTTGTAGTAAATGGTATTGTTACGACAGCGGGGATCACGTGACGTAGTAAC
The DNA here is from genome assembly GCF_000517525.1 of Limulus polyphemus. Classification (NCBI taxonomy): domain Eukaryota; kingdom Metazoa; phylum Arthropoda; class Merostomata; order Xiphosura; family Limulidae; genus Limulus; species Limulus polyphemus. The sequence continues at coordinate 183,628 of NW_013668013.1, read as the reverse complement.
ACGTCATGTTTTCGAACGTTCACGTTCCTTCTTGAAGCCTCGAGAGGTTACTAGATATGCGGTATTCTTGTATATATAAGCCACCAAGAAGTGATGGCAACAATGTGTAATTGAACTGCAGACAGAGATAGAGAGGACGGTTGAGTCGAGCACGTGAATGGTTCGTTGTGAATTATAGCGTTTGTTATAGCGTGACTGTGGAAATTAAGTGTATTGCAAAGTTGTATTCAGAAAGAATAAACCAGTTTTATTTAAGAAAGGACTTGTACCGCTAAAGTTTCTTCGGAAAGAATTTTTAAGAAAAATTAACTAACGACCAGAGACATAACAAATTGGTGTCAGAAAGTCGAACAAAAAAAATGGAAACGAGAAGCGGCAAATCAAACTACAGCTTAGCAGATTTAATGGCAGCAATACAAGAACAGCAAAAGAAACAAGAAGAACGAGAAGAGAAATTACAGCAGTTCTTGGAGGAAAAAGAAAAGAAACAAGAGGAACTAGAAGAGAAATTACAGCAGTGGTTGGAGGAAAAAGAAAAGAAACAAGAAGAACGAGAAAAGAAACAAGAAGAGAGACAAAAAAGCAGTTGCAAGAAAACCTGCAACAGTGGCAGCTGGAACAGCAAAATAAACAAGAAGATAAATTACAGCAGTTGTTGGAGGGAAAAGAAAAGAAACAAGAAGAGAGACAACATCAGTGGCAACTGGAACAAGAAGGGAAACAAGAAGTACAAATGGAAAACATTAGTAAATTTAAAAGCGAATTAGATACATTAAAGGATGATTTATTGTCTTTTACACAAAGAGGATACATTAACCATCGACTTAATCAGCCCCAGACAATGGGAAGCCCCTTCCAGACCTCGCAGTTAAACCCTAATGAAGACATCTTCAGTCCTGTTAGAAGTCACATCCCAGATATGAATGTCACTGATAGGAGTGATCCAGTATGAAGGAAGCCACAGGAATTCGATGGGAAGGCACCTTGGGAAGCATATAGGGCACAATTTGAGCTACTGGCAGAGATAAATGGATGGCCAGAGGAGCAGAAAGCAGTATATTTGGCAACGATCTTGAAGGGACAACCACTGGAAATAGTTGGACAGGTGTCAGCAAACAACAGGCACATCTATAGAGCACTGGTAGCGGCTCTAGGACTCAGGTACGGAGCCCAAAATCAATCTGGGCTAGGTTTAGGACGAGAGTCCGTGCTAAAGGGGAGAGCCTGAAAGAGCTGGCACAGGACTTGGAAAGCATGGCACACAAGGCCTACCCAACTGCACCATCCGATCTCCTCAAGTTGTTGCTGAGGGATCAGTTCGTAGATGCCTTGGACAGTCCACAACTAAAGATACAAAGTGAAGCAAGCACACCCGTCTACCATGCAGGATGCAATGGCCAGAGCTCTCGAATTTCAATCCTACGTTAAGTCCAGCACAGAGGTACCGAGGTTGGTACAGTCATCAAGGCCAGAAAAGTTCAACTTTCAGAGAGGTTTAAGGGACTTTGCTGGCACTGTAATAAACCTGGGCACAAGAGAGCTCAATGCTGGCAACTTCAACACAGGGGAGATGCCACAGCAGGAAATGCTGCTACCCAGAAAGGTTGTTGGAACTGTAGAGAGCAGGGACATATGAGAGCCAGTGCAAGAAGAATACCATCAATAAGTCTTGTGAGCATCAAGGTGTTGGATCACAAAGGAGTACCAGAAGCTGTACAGAAGCTCTGTGGTATGAAGAACAGACAGAAAGTATACTTGGCTGACATTGAAGACCAATGCATATAAGGATTGGACTATTTATTATGGAGGAAGTGTGTAGATAACTTCGATAAAATGACGTTTGGAAACAACAAAGTCCAGACTCCAGTAAGTGTTGCTACATCCGTTGATTTGCATGTCACAGCACTTAAATCAACTACAATACCCCCTATGTCAGAGAAGATAATTTGGGGAAGGATAAAAGAACATCCCAATGGAAGCTCAATGCTTGTAGAAGCAGTGGAAGACCCATCCAGGCCAGCGGATTTGAAGATTGGAAGGTCACTTGTGGTGGGTCGTCAAGTGGTACCTATAACAGTGGCCAATTTCTCTAAATGTGAGCAGGCACTTAAGGAAGGGAAATAGTTGGGTGTGTGCCAGGAGGTAGAGCCAGTCAATGTTAAAGCAAGGAATACAACTGTGAAGAAAGGACATACACTTCCGGAATATTTGACTGACCTCTATAAGAAGAGCATAGTCCATTTTTCATCATCACAAGCTCTTCAGGTAAAAGAACTTTTGGTAAATTATGCTGACGTCGTTTCGAAAGGAGATCATGACCTCGGATGCACAAACCTGGTAGAGCACAGAATAAACACAGGCAATCACCGTCCAATAAAGATCCCACCAAGAAGAATAGCTCAAGCAAAACAACAAGAGATAGAGAAGATCATGGATGGTCTAATAAAGGAAGG
>NW_013668013.1:176934-180562 GCF_000517525.1 Limulus polyphemus | reverse complement strand
GTGTCGCTAAAGTTTCGTCGGAACGAATTTACGGAAAATTAACTAACGACTGGAGGTGTAACAGTACTATTAATATTTTAGGTTTGTTATAATTTATTTGATCTCCTTTAAGATTTTACACACAAGTTGATATTGTTAAGAATTTTTTTCTTTAATACATTGTTTAAACTTGAAAGATTGTAAATAGTTTACTGAGATAGTTTTTTTTTTTATTTAGCATTAACTTTTGATCACAGTAGATAGATCAGAACTAAAAATTAACTGAATAATTAATATTGTTAATCTGATATACTGTTTTCACTTATTATGATTAGACTGCTTTGATTCTTTTGTTGGTTACTCACGCTATTAGCGATATTTTATTCATGATGTTAGAAAAACACGTAGGTTCAAGAAGTCTTGAAAGAAATGAATAAAAAACATATAACCCGAGCGCTTTCGAAAGGTGGACCTTTCTTCTTCAGGGACAAACTGGGATATTTTATTATATTTTTGAGATGTCAAATACTTAAAGCGACATATAGTGGTGGTGATCAGTGTAGAGAGGTGTCCGTCATATGATCGGTTTGTAGACTGAGTGGAGAAGAGAAGGTTGTAGTATTAACATTTTAAAAATGAATGAATTTGTTAATCCTGCAGCAGCTAATAAACAACACCAGCTTGCCGTAACCAGAGACTTTATATCTCAACCGCGGTTAAGTATGTTCAGAAGTTTATGTGTAATAGTAATAATGTTATTTGCGTGAGAATCTTAACTATCGATTGCACAAGTCTTATTTTTTTTTATTCCTTTCAACATTTGGGGAGTTGCACTGTCCAGTTACTATTAGTATTACTAATACTAGCAGTATTGACGTTATTTTGATAGCTTTATTACTACTACTAGCACTAGTTAGTCTAGTGTTAGTACTAACCTATATTGTAATAGTAATACTAAGTAAGACTAAGAGCTAACTGTTCTAATATTAACAATAAGTAATATCTGTTTTTGATAATGATGGATTTAACTCTCAGAATAAGAAGTTTATTGACACTAATTATTAATAATAATAGTAAGATTTTTTAAAATCTCATTTGGAGAATCATATTAAGTTTTTGCCTTTCTGAGTTTCTCTGTATAATGTATTACTACTATTAGAAGAATATCAAACTTACAAAAGGTTGAGAGAAGGTTGTTTCTGAAAGCCTACTTATTATATGTTAGCAACAATAACTTAAACATAATTTGGGAACCTAGAAAAATACATCTGTCCTTGAACTGATACTTGGTCTTTTCAGTTGAAATAATTTTACCACTTAGCATGATGTACAGTAGGTAAGTAATGTCAGTGGTTAAATATACAAGTACTTTCTTACACTCATTACAGCTTACAAGACCGTTTCTGGAGTTAATGGGCCATTGGTCATTTTAGATGATGTAAAGGTAAACACATTTTATGTGTACAAAATATTTAAGAAGTAACGTACAGTAGATTGTTATCCAGTTCTAAGGATTTTAAGGTTGCTAGTTCAAGAGCATTTTTATACATAATCAACTTATTCAGGAATATTGTTTTTACAAGTAGTCAGGTTTTGTTTGATTGATGGTTTAAGAGTATTGTTATAACTGGTGATAAATTCAGAAAAAAAATTAAGAAAAAATAGTTATGTTGTTTTAGATGAATATTTTAGGATACCTTGACATTTTGATTTAAACCATTTTACAAGTTAACTAAACTGAAATGAATTTCTTTGGCTTTTTTTTGTAGTAAATAAAGTACAATTTGAGCCATTTCATGAAATATTCTTTCTGATATTGTAGTTTCCTAAGTTTGCTGAAATTGTGCACTTGACTTTGGCTGATGGAAATGTTCGAACTGGACAAGTATTGGAAGTCAGTGGGTCTAAAGCTGTAGTACAGGTTAGTAGATCAATCTTTTAGTACTTGTGTTTATAGTTGGAGCAGGTAGAAGCTTATTTTATTAAAACTTAAGTGTAGATTGTAGTTCAGGCCAGCAGCTCATTTTAGTAGAGCTTAAGTGTGTTTTGTAATGCGCATCAGAAGCTTATTTTAGTGTTGTTTATTGTAGTACAGGCCAAAAACTGATATTGTGGAATATCAACTGAATTTTATAATACAGGCCAGCAGAAGCTTATATTTTAATGCAATGCAGTGGAGCTTTTTTTATATTAATTATATTATATTAATATTTATATTAAAAACTCAAACAAATATATAATAAGCTCACCCTTAATACCTTTTTAACCGTATAACACATAATTAAATGAAATTTGTTTTCCGCCTCCCAGTGGCACATTGGTATGTCTGCGGACTTACAACGCTAGAAACCGGGTTTCGATACCCGTGGTGGGCAGAGCACAGATAGCCCTTTGTGTAGCTTTGGGCTCAATAACAAACAACAATTTTTTCCATAAATTAAGCAAACTGATAGAACCCAACCTAGCTGCACACACCACCTCTTTCAATAAATCATTCCACAATTTAATCACCAGTATGATAAATTAATTTTTGAGCTATCTTCAATATAAGTTTTTAAAGCTTGTAACAGTGATATCTAATCCAATTTATAAGTTTTCCTATCAGTGAAAACATTGAACATTGTCTGCAAAAAGATCATTTACATTGCTCATTATCTTAATATTTAATCCCCCCCCCTCCCCCACCAATTTTCCAACATTAGGAAAAGAAACAGTTTTCTAGTGCTTAACTCTAGATTCATATCTGGTCCTTGAAAGTTATGAGTTACACAGTGTTTACAAAAATTATTTTAATGGAATTTTCAGATTGTACTAAGAAGAAACATAATATTTGATATAAATATGAAAATTACTTGTGTCACCAGGTCTTCGAGGGAACATCTGGAATTGATGCAAAACACACCGTATGTGAATTTACAGGAGATATTCTACGTACACCAGTTTCAGAAGACATGCTTGGTATGTTGTCTGGTTTTGAACTGAATTAAAACTTTAACTTTTTAACAACATCACTGATGAATTCATCTCTATTGTTACATTGAGTTGAAGTGAGGTTTTCATGTGTGTATCTTTTTTCCACATAGGTCGTGTTTTTAATGGATCAGGAAAACCAATTGACAAGGGTCCTCATGTCTTAGCTGAAGACTTTTTAGATATACAAGGTAGGTGTAATCATAGTGTGTTTATAAATTTTGTCAAATATTACATACAAGCAAAGTCCTACATCTTTTAAAGAAATATCTGAGATCTCTTACACATCATGTGATAAGAACTATGGTTCTCATTAGGATCCTGGACTCCATTTTTTTTAAGGGTCCCATAGGTAGAATTTAATACACTACCAATAAAAGGGGAGAAGCACTTCAGTGTCAATGAAAAGCTGTATTTACAATGTACACTACATGTTGTTTATCTTTATGAGTGCAAAGTAATTTTCATTATAAGATTAAAAATACTTTTCATCTGAAAATTTTCAAGTATCATTTGCATAACCCCTAAAATCTTCTAAATATATATATCAAGTGTATTTTTTTCAGAAAACTTTATATTTTACTGGTTATTTTCTTTATTCTAACTCTATATATGATGTCAGTTGATTTGATTGACCTTGTAACCACCATAAAAAAGTAGGACACGATTATAAATTTCT
>NW_013668013.1:174752-176442 GCF_000517525.1 Limulus polyphemus | reverse complement strand
GAAGAACTGATAAAAAAAAATATTAACTATTTGGTACTGTTTCACACAAATAAATACAAACATTTTGTTTTCATCAGGTTAACTTGAATTACAGTATAACAAGCTTATTGTTTTAATTTTTTTAATAATAATAACTCCACATTTAAGTAATTATTGCTTGTGTTCTGTCTCCTGAAATATTAGTATCTTTTAAATAAGAATGAAGTAAAACCTGGTAACATTTTTATAAAAACAGAAATATTTCTGTATGAATGGATAGTTTTATAATCATAATGTGAATAACAGGCATAGTAAAATATATATATATATATATATATTCAGATATTCTAAATATCGGGCTTAGTAACTCCTAATGATCTCTCTCTGATTGTTCCTAAGTAAATTAAATCTGTTGAAATTGGCCCAGTATTTTGTGGAGTTTGAAAACCGAATTCAGTGTGATTTAAACTAACATACTATTTCAGTGGTTCCCAAACTTATTTGTCCATGACCCAAAATTTGAAATCAGATTGGTCTTGCAACCCAAATAGTATCAGTACCTACTCAGCACTCCAGCAAATTGCTTCAGATTTATAACATAATATTAAAGAAAACATTTGGGAAAAAATGTAGACAAAATTGTTCAACTTCTTCCAGTTGTATTTTTTCTGAATAAAGTTCAGTTGTTGAACAAAGAAAGCTGCAAGCACTAATTTACTTGAAATTAATAAAAATATAAACATCGCTGTTTGCTCAGCTGATTGTTAATGCAGGCCCTTCATTTTCAGTGGCTTCCATGATACTGTTGTACCTTCGTAATTGCTTGATTCAATTTTGGTTTAATATTGATAGAGAGAGCACAGTGTAGATCATGATGAGGATTATATCTATTTCTTGCCTTGGTCCTGATGATCACGAGGCTTGTGATTCCTGATTCACAGATGTATATCATTGGGAAAGGCAGCAGAACTTTTTCAGCTTCCTGGCAAACAATCAGCTTATCTTTCAGTTCGTCCCAGAATCTTGAAACCCTAGGATGTCATCTCCAAATTCTTTGACATCCAAATCAAATGGATTTCTGACCCAGCTGTGCTTTTGAAGCTCAACATTTTTTTGGCATATATCGATTCACCTTGACTTGAAGCTTTTTTAAATGACCCTGAAAAAATATTTTCGATATTGGTCAATGATATTTCATGAAAGTCTTCCAGTAATGCTTTCAACTCTGGGAATGCTGCTGCAGTCTTCCCCTTGGCCATTTTTTTGCTCCAAAGACTAAATTTTTTCTTGAAGGACAATTATTTCACCAATATCAATCATGGTTTGGTTGTGACCCTGCATATCTGTGTTCAGTTCATTCAGGTGATGGAAGCTGTCACTCAAATAGGCCAATTTTTCAAACCAAGCAAAGACATTCTTCTTCTCATGAAGACATATTTCGATTTCAATTCTCATTTCTAAAACTCTTGCAATGATCTTTCCTCGAGATAGCCAGCAGACTTCAGAGTGAAAAAGCAGGTCTTGGTGCTCAGATCCCATTTCCTCACACATCTTTCGAAACACCCTTAAATTCAGGCCTCTTGCTTTGGTAAAGTTCACAATTTTGATGACATCCTGGAGCTCTGGTTTCATTTCTTTGGTTGCTAGGTTTTCTCAATGCTGGAAGCAGTGAATCATAACAACACTGGGATTGATCTTCTTAACCTGATGA
>NW_013668013.1:155508-173774 GCF_000517525.1 Limulus polyphemus | reverse complement strand
ATTGTAAAATCCAGAGAACAACGTTTTATCACGTGCTTTCCTTATCATCCTATGATTTGTCAAATGTGAGATACAGCAATAGGAATAATATGATACTGAAATTGACACCTTTGACTAGGATTGGCTAAAAGTTTTACAACTGAAGTTTAACACACCCAGATGCAGTTTTATAAAGAAAACAGACTAGAAAGAGGTTTAGATACCAACCATAGATGGCAGGACCAGTGCTGAAGTGAAAGGAAACATCTTTAAAAAAATTTTCTTCTTAGAGGGCACTTATTTACAGTACAATAATTGAATGTTATGCTACTATTTACAAAAATAAAATCTGAAATCCAATAAAAGATAAGTTCTCTATCATTTTTTCAATTCACAAATGATTTTGCCCTCACAATAAAACAAAATGGCCATGGCAAGTAACGGGTTAACCAGGGTGCAAAATTCTACTCGGCTTCCCATCATGGATGGAACTTTGTCAGTGCAGACAGCCAAGCAATTCGTCCATTCTAGGGCATGGTTCTTGAAGAAACTGTCAACCAGTTTGAAGATGTCTTCCCCCGTTCTCGTGGATGACAATGAATTGCAGAAGAGGAATTCTTCAATGAAGTCTTCTTTTCCCTTGTACCCTACAAAAACCAAGAGCTGAGGATCATCTTAAATATTAACAGATTCATCTATTTGGAGGGAAACTTCCCTCCTTTTTTTAGAGTTATTAGAACTTGACCTAAAATATCCTCAGAGATGAGATCAATTCGTTGTTTGATACTGTTGTTGGAAAGTGGTACCATTTCAAGTTTTTTCATCACTTCCTCTCCACAAACAGTCTTTGCCATTGTGATGGCAGCTGGCTTCACAATGTTGAGAGGCTTCTTGCATTGTGCTATTTTCCAAGCCACCTCAAAAAAGGCTAATGTGGCTTTCTCCAAAGAAAAAATAGAAGACTTTGAGGGCATATCAAGTCTAATTCATTTGACATCATCCTCTTTATCTCTACAAAAGCTCATTGGTTTGTTAACCAGATTTGGTCAAATGCCACTTTAGTATGTTTTCATTGAAAGACGAGTTCGCTAAGACTTCCAAGCACTTCACACACTAAGCACGAGATAAGCTCAATCATTCCTTGAGCTCAGTGAAGCCAAACTTCAAAAATTCTGGCTTGTAAGTGTAATGATACAAACCAGCCATTTTTCAAAATGAAAGATCTGAAATATTGAAACCAAAATTAGTGTTGTAAAATGACAGTAAATAATAAATTACCACACTTCAGAATTTGTTGTATTTTTTCCAGCCACTCTGAATGACATACAATAATCAGCAAATGCATTGTTACAAAATTGAGGAATGATAAGAATCATGAATGTAGTTGTTATTGTAATACATAAAAAAGAATGTTAATTACAAACTAAATTTATATACAAATTTTTCTGAACAACAATAAAACAGTAATTTCTATTGATGCAAATAAATTTTATAAAATATATTGCTATATTTCCTTTAAACACAAAGTAGGACCAAAACTAAAACAAAAATAATGAAGTAATCAGATTAGTAATAATTAATTAATTAGTAAGTGTACTTGTGGAACGTTAGTATTTTGTCATTTTCGGGTGAAAGCCTTCACCTTCCGTGTGTGATAATGTTGCCAGCGGTGCTAAAAGCCCATCCAGTGTCTACATTGGTTGGAGGTAAGGAGAGATAATGCCTTGCTATCCTGGCCATTGTGGGAAATTGAGCTTCATTTGACTTCCAAAAATGAAAGTAAATGCAGAAACAGTCATGTTGACATGTTTTAGAATCATTATTCTGATTAATGCCTAGCTCCAACTTCTCAAACCCTAACCCCTATTGTTCTCAAAACCCCCACCTTCCCCAGAAATCCACTTCTTAAGCCATGCCTGTTATTAACCTCTATTGTTCTCTGAATACCCAACTTTCAGTGGGCGGTCAGTCTTTGTTGCTTGGAACATGTTTTTTTTAACTAAACCAATTATTGACTGTAACTTTCAGTACTGCGTAAGTTGCCACAAAGATTAGGGCTTAAATGCCATTTTCAATTACCCAGATTCGGGTGTTTTTAACTTTGACACTCGGCCGGAGCCGTGTATTACCGGGTAGTCCAATAACCGGCTGGGTACCTGTGCATCCCTACTTATAATAAATTGTTTATTTCCATGGGAAAGTTAATGCCTAGCTTGGATTAATTTGTAACGGCTCTTGCCCCCATAGATAGAAAACCAGAAAAATTTATATTGAGATTGTGTATACTTTCTATGTGCATACTAACAATGATTTTAGCCATCAAGCTTGATCATTTTGGGATTTCGCGACCCATCAGAAAGCCATTGTGACCCGAATTTGGGTCATGATCTTGGGTTAGGGAACTGCTGTTCTAGCTAATGCTTTTTTATCATTTGAATGCCTCAAGCCTCAACAGTCATGTTGCGTATAATCATGATTAACTACTCTGAAGAGCCATTGCTCATTTTATAACCCACACATATTTCTTTTGCGTATATAGTTTTGTAGCTACAGTTCCACTCAAAGTTAAAGCTATCTTAATCACTTAGGAAATGTATAGCTAAACAGTTCTAAGCACTTAGATATTATGAGTTGGAAGGAGTTATTAGTTAGCAGTTGGAAAAGTGTTATATTTTACTTTTTCATGCTTTAGAATATATCTTTATTCTAGTATGGATTCTTATGGAGGTGTTCTGCATTTCATTGACATTCTTGTGAACATTATGTCAATTAGTTATAAACTTGCCACAGTGGCTTTTTTAAAGAACTATTATCTGCTTGGCTATGCTTCCTTGGGCATGTTTTATACCCAAGTGAATGGAGTTATTCAGAGGTTTGTTCAAATTAGCATGAGTTAGATGTTAATCTCCCATTAAGTATTTAAAATGGAAATGGTCACTGTTTTAGGTAATATAGGGCTGTAAGATAGGGTTGTCACAGAGCATTAAAAATCTTAAAATTGGATTTTGTACTTTAAGGTATTGAAAATTCTTAAATATGTTGGTGAAGACCTTAAAAAGTATTAAATCACTCACAGGCCAAAACTAACTGTTCAAACTCTCAGTAGACATAAATATTTGATATTATTAATAATATTTATCTACCAAGAGCATGAACATTCTGTTTTGGTATGTGACTCAATCACTTTGATGAAGTGCAACTGCTCTTGTAAAAGCAGGAAGATTTTTCTACTATCATGGTATTTATTGTAAGTGCATTTAAAAGTGAATAAATACCTTATAAAAGGTATTTGGAAAATTTCTTATTATTAATATTTCCATTATTTTTTATCAATTTGCTGTGAAAATATGTTTTTAAGTTTTTTAAGGTTTGATCTTAAAAGTTCTTAAATTTGGTCAGTTGGCAGTTGCAGGAACCATAAAGGATACTGTACTAGGATTTTTGCCATATTTTAGAGTAATGTGAATAGTGGAAGGCTTTTTTTTCTTTTCTCTAGTGTATGGACATAGAAACAAGCCAGCACCTTCTTTGTCTTTGTGAATAAAAATATTCATTATTCTTAGTTTTTACAAGTGTTCTGAAGTCTTTTCCTTTGGTGTTTGTATTTGATTGATTCCTTGGAAAATATTTCATGAGTCTACTGTTTATCTCAAACTTTGATTTCTATTGGAGATCAATGAACCTGAATACCACATTGGAATGTATGTGTAATTTTAAACTTGACATATTTTATGTCTGTTAATAAAAAGAACTAGTGTGATAAGATTAAAACTGTCAAGTAGTAATAACCTTTTGTTATTAAGCTTCCATTATGAGAACAAAAGTAAATATTCATGAAAATACTGATTACTAGTTATAAAACATATTGTGAATATAGTAACTAATCAAATTGTTTCAATCCAAGGTTATTTGCTTTTACATAAAAACATTGTATTATGCTTTTGATGTCAAACTGTAATTATTCCTTTTGCAATAAAACCTTAAAATAATTCTAAGAACTTGTTAGTGAAAGCTAATAAGCTATAATTTGTCAAACTAACTACATCTGCAATATCCAGTGCTGACAAGAGTTTTTGCCCAATAACAATGCTCATCAGGGTGACTGGGGATATGACAGACATAGTAGTGATGCAGGCACTATATATATGAACTTTCATAACTTTTAGGGTGTGAACCCGATTAAGCAAAGGAATTGTAATTATTGGCAGTTTTTACTTATATAATTTTTGAATCCGATTTTAGGGTAAAAATTAACAACATAGCATTATTTTGTTTTCATTTTATTGCTAATTTTTTTTTGTTTATATTTATTATTTCTTAATTAACCTTACCATCAGTTACAAGAACTGGTGAACTAGAAATGTAGAAATTACTAAAAATGTTTATCCTTATGCAATCATTAGCTTTTAGAAGTTCAGCAATTAGCATTAAACTATGACTGATTAACCATTATTTAAAGTTATAATGTAATTGTGTTGTGATTATTAATTAACCTCTCAGTCAGATCAGAATTATTTGTTGAATTTATGATAATTAACCTTTCAGTCTAATTATGGATGTGTTCGTATATGTTATTTATATGTTAATTTATAATTCAGTGTAGTTAAGGTTGCATATCATTTGTATATGCTGTATTAGGTCAGCCAATCAACCCTTGGTCTCGTATTTATCCTGAAGAAATGATCCAGACTGGAATATCTGCCATTGATGTGATGAACAGCATAGCTCGTGGACAAAAAATTCCAATTTTTTCAGCTGCTGGCTTACCACATAATGAAGTAATTTATTCTTGTAGTAGTTAATCTACCTACATAATGAAGTAATTAATTATTGTTGTAGTTAATCTATCTACATAATGAAGTAATTAATTCTTGTAGTAGTTAATCTATCTCATAATGAAGTAATTAATTCTTGTAGTAGTTAATCTATCTCATAATGAAGTAATTAATTCTTGTAGTAGTTAATCTACCTACATAATGAAATAATTAATTCTTGTAGTAGTTAATCTACCTACATAATGAAGTAATTTATTCTTGTAGTAGTTAATCTACCTACATAATGAAGTAATTAATTATTGTTGTAGTAGTTAATCTACCTACATAATGAAGTAATTTATTCTTGTAGTAGTTAATCTATCTACATAATGAAGTAATTAATTATTGTTGTAGTAGTTAATCTATCTACATAATGAAGTAATTAATTCTTGTAGTAGTTAATCTATCTCATAATGAAGTAATTAATTCTTGTAGTAGTTAATCTATCTCATAATGAAGTAATTAATTCTTGTAGTAGTTAATCTACCTACATAATGAAATAATTAATTCTTGTAGTAGTTAATCTACCTACATAATGAAGTAATTAATTATTGTTGTAGTAGTTAATCTATCTACATAATGAAGTAATTAATTATTGTTGTAGTAGTTAATCTATCTACATAATGAAGTAATTAATTATTGTTGTAGTTATTAGTCTCCCAAATAAACAATGCAAGATAAATTAAAATATTTTTATTATTAACATTTACAGACATCAGAGTATTAATGAATCACGTAGCATCATTACATTTTATAAATGGTTATCATAAGATTTGCAGAAAGTAATTAGACTGCTAAAACGACTTTAAAATTTTGAGGGGTTTTCCTAAAAGTAATGTTTTTTGACTCTCAATATAACTTGCAGTTGTTTCAGGAGACTTTGTCAGAATCACACAATGATTGAAAAGAGTAAATAGAAGTTCTTGAATAAATGTTTGTAATCACAGTATTTCAAACTTTTTTGTTTGTCCTTATTTTGAATTGTCTGTTTATATATTATGTAACTTTAAATGTTTCCGTTCATTTATTAATAATTTGTAGCTCACGTATTAAATAATCCACATGCGTGTATGAAACAGATTATACAGAAATGGTTTGTCACAATTTTTGGTAAAGAAACAAGGATGAGTGCCTAAGTTTTAAATCCTTTCTTCTATCACTAATGATGGCCATGGGCTGTTATGTTGCAATGTAATGTTCACTGCAGGAACCACAGGGGTCAGTGTTTTTTTTTTTCCTTCTTCTATACCTGCTTTCCAAAGCCCATCAGTCATATGTGGGGTGGGTGACGACTTATGATGGCATGTTTGAGCAACCCAAAAGCACAGTAGTCTGTGGAAGATATCTGCAAATGGTGTATAGCATAAATTCCCATTTGTACTTTTTATCTTGTGAAAGAACTAGTCTGTTAACTTGGGTGTGTGGCTGGACACCCTGTGTTGATGCAGATGTACATTACTGACAACAAATCTGTGAAAGTGTGTTGTTTTCTCGTGATATAATGGTGTCAGTTTGTTTTTCTGCAGAGTTTACTTTAGCATTTTTCTTGACTCAAAATGTTTAAATTGCCATTATTGCTGTAATCTTCAAGCACAATAAATCTTTTGGACGAGCTTTGTTTTTGCATGGTCTGTTCCATTTTTTAAAATATTGTATTGTTGGCAGGACAATAAAAAGTGTTTGGACTTTTACAAACAATTGAGTAGACATGTATGTGTTGTCCATTGTGATGACAGGTTTTAATTTCCACATGTCAGAAACCAGTCTTATAGATTTTTCAATTTGTCTTCCCTTTCGTTATTTGCCTTGGAAAAAGCTTGTGAACACAACACTTGCATTGTTTTTATAAACCTATATTCACTGATTATCTTATTAACAGTTCTAATGGAGGTTCCTGCTCTAGCTGATGGACTGTTGTGTTCATTTAATGACAAGTTGTTAAACTTTTCACTACCATTGGTGAGCAACTGGTAGTCAGTCATGGAATAGTCTGTTTTTTTTCTTTGTCTTCCACTGTTTTAGTGATATGTTTGAGCACTACAGGAGTACCTTTCTTTGAAATACTGAAACGTTTTTCCTAGCATGCTTTTATAAATGTGAATGAGGAGACCTTCCTATTAGAATGTTCTGTAATGCTTCCTGGAATAGTCAGTCTTAGGTGCAATCTACACTTGAAAGTTACCACATTTTAACTGAACTGCAATAAGAAAATCAGGGCTCTTTAATCAGTGGGTTTATCCAGGAGCAGGTTGATTGGATATTATCATTGTCACTATATGTATCATGAACAACCCTCTGTAGTAACATGTAATTGACAGTATGTATCCCACATGTGTGTAGTTTCCTTATTAATCTATTAAAGCAAGTAATATGTCTGAGGATTGTGCCTCTGTTACAAAATACAATATATATATATTTTTTTAAATACAGAGGATTGAGTACATTATATTAAAATGATTTTGAATATTCGACTCCACAGTTCATGTAACAATCACAGTTGAAATAAAGTTACAGTGGAACAGTTTGTACCAGAACTACATTTTATATTGTTTCGGTAGTGTGATGCCAACAAAAATTGACAGATTTTTGGGAAGGGGGGGTATGTAACAGACCTTTCTGACACAAAGTATTCATACTCTCAGATCATAAAGATGTGTTCAGATCAAAGGTTTAGAATTTTCAAGATGACAATACCCTTTGCCCTTAACGGGATTGGATCACAAGGGAATCAACTTGGTGCACTAGGACCATCCTGAAAGAGACCTATCATAAGTTGTATCATAGCTGTGGTAAGCAAAGTGAGTTTTCTTATAACATGAGGATCCCTGAATACAAAGATCACTAGCAAAAGGCACCCACATGTCCAAGGCAACATAATCATGAAGGATCTTCAATTTGAGAAGTGATGCAAACCATGTGTACACAAGTTACTTTCACAACATATCTAGGAAAAGAAGACTAACTGTAGAAAACTGTATGATCAGTACCTAGTTGAGGGACAATGGTAGTACGTGGTGACAAGTCTTGTGCCATTTTCTACCTGTTAATAAGTGAAACAAATTTCTAAAAGTGATATATGGCATGTTTTGAAACTTTTTTTTTAATGGAGTTATGATTATCACTAGATACTGCACCAGGGGGCAAGTTAAGGATCATGGGGAGTGTATACAAAGGTTAAGGTGAACTCTTTATCAGACTAATGTTCTGGACCCCTTTCCACATAGAAATACCAGCTTTATATGTAAATGAGGCCAACAGAGTATGGACTAAACAAGATAAGGCTTCCAGTCATATTTACCATTCATATGTTGCATACTTCAAGCTTATGAAGAATAAAACAGATATTCATATTATTCCATAAGAAAATGCACTGGTTAAGTTGTTGGATGCAATGCTTATGGATTTCAATGCAATTGGACTACTGAAATGGATACTGGGAAACTAGTGTCCTCGTACATGGGATGGATTATGGAAAGCAAACAGGAAGGAGGTGTGTGCTTTAGACATGGAATCTGTGCAGTGGAGTCTTGTAATGGAAACTACACTACATGGCTATTGTCAAGATTCATGGTTAGCAGATAGATCATGACTGGTCATGATCGTATGGAGTGTAATGACATGGTGAGACCACAAAATATATTTAATATAATATATTCAACCCTTTGTATTTCACACTTGTGTTTATATTTTGAGTAGAAACAAAATAAATATATAAAAAATGATATTGTTAAGTTGTTTTATGTTTTTCTAATTTTGTCTTCAACTTTCCAATTGATGTTTGTACCCAATGACACATAAGATGATCTGCTCCTGTGTAACTAACGTATGACTTTCATCCACATGCTGGTACTCAGGCTTTCTTTTTGTTCTTCAATTTATGTCTACCCTTTGCATACATCTTTTTCCTCTGCTCTGATGAAAGCAGGGCCACTCATTAAAAATCGTTTAGTTTTATAATTTTGTTTTTATTTGATGTATCAGTCAGTACCAACATTGTTGATCTTGTATGCTTTTTGCTGTCATGAAATGTGTAGTGATATAATTTTTCTGGTCTTGATTTTATGAATTCATTGGAGTCCTCTTTGTTAGTATTGTGTGATCTTTATCATCAAGCAAGAAATGGATTTGCCAGTGCCTGAAAATATCTTTGCCTACTTTGTATTTTGGTTTTATTTACTTATCATGGACAAACCAGTACCTGTTAACTATGTCCACACATTGCTTGTATGTGTGTAGTTTCTCATTTTATCAACTAATACTCCGAAAGTAAGTTAATTTGTTTACGTCTCTTATTATTATTATAAACTGTGTTTGTTATTAACACACTATTTTTTTCAGTGTAAGAACAATCAGTATTTACACAAAGTGTGTAATTTAGTAATCTTTCTAGTCGTAACATAATTATGTTTTACTTTCAGATTGCAGCCCAGATTTGTCGTCAAGGAGGGTTGGTTAAAGTTCCAGGCAAAAGTGTTCTTGATGACCATCATGATAACTTTGCTATTGTGTTTGCTGCTATGGGGGTAGGGACAAAGTCTTCAATTTTTTTTTTTTAGTCTACATACCCATAAGCATCAGGAAATTATTTACCTATCCAAAAGGTACCATAACTATTAGTAAGAACTGTTTTTATCAACTTAACCCTTTCTAGACCTAACAGGTGTTATATCCCCTGATTTTTTTATCATTTTCACAATAGAAATATTTATCCTAATTGCATGAAACGTAGTACAAATGTACCAAATATATCTATTTTCTGCTTGCACATTTGTGTAATTTGATTTAGTATTTCTATCATTTTTAGCATGTGAAATTTTAAAAAAAATTTTTGTGAGGCAATTTTGAAAATGCATCTAAAAGTACCTTCTTTCATTTGAGAATTTATATTTTCTTTGCTAGTCAGACACTTCCTTTTTATATATCCAGTCAATTCCAGTTTGATTGATATTCATTCACTTTATATTGCCAGTTGTAGTAGCCACGACTTCCAGCTATAGATCATAAACAATAAAAACTGACAGTGACCTAGAACCTCACCTTTCAAAATGGCATCACTGTTACCTATGTCAAGCTATGTATCATGAGTTTTGCTAACAATAGTATTGAACAAAATAGATTTATACATAATAAATATAATTTATTTTCAGCAGTTAAATTTTATTTCTGTTTTGTGTGAATATGATAAATTTAACAATAATTTTCAATAAGTAAGGTTTTAATCAGTGGAATATGCTGCCATCTAATACCATACTCAAATTATCATTGGCCTATCTGTTTTCAAAGCTAAGCTTCATTAATAATTGTACAGACCACATTCTGTGACATCATAAAAGGGTGGCAACAACTGGCTGTACCAATAGAACCACTAACAGTGGAAAAAATTCACAAGAAAGACAAGAAATGAATTTCTATATTGTCAAGGGATGATAGGTTTCTTAGGAAATATAAACCTGTACTCTGGGATGAGGAGGAAAATGTAAAAATCAATAGATGCATTGTTTACAGGCAAAACTCTCTCCAGCACAGAGATGAAAGTTGGAACATTTTTTTTTTTCGTTTTTCTTTTAATTACGTAAGTAAATGTAATATAATAAAATGTTAGTTCTCCAGTGGGACAGTGTTAAGTCAATGGATTTACAATGCTAACATCCAGGTTTCAGTTTCCCACTGTGGACACAGTAATGTGGCTATGCTCTAAAACAAAATATTAGTTGTAAAGTATTTTTTTGCTAAAAATATGAAGGTAGAAGTAGAATTATTATTTTTACTTGAAGTTTTAAATTGCTTTTGACATCTGAAAGGTGCTCTTTAGTCCTGATAAGGTTAGTGGTGTCTAGTTAAGATAATTGGTTTTCATTGTGGGTTGACTTTGCTATTAAGAATTTAGTGTGTGAGAAATACTTTAGAAAAATGTAAATATTTACTGTGTCTTTGAGAATGTTTCTAGCAAATTAGTTAAAAAATAGAACAAATTTGAAGAATCACTTTCCTAAAATATAATATACATTTGATCTAAGTTTTCAGTTATTTCAATATCACACTTTTGTTTGTGTTTGTGCTTTCACTTGATTAATTATAAATCGCAGGAAATAAATATTTTAAATACCTCATGTTGGCCACATGCTTCTGTATAGTGGTTGAATTGGGATTTTGAAAGAGGCAGAAATCGCTTTTGTGATTAAATTTGGTGTGACAGTGTGAATCACAGCAATGTACAGCAGAGCACATTTTTCTTCCAATCTGAATACTTCCATGATCATCCATTCACTACTCAACTAGTTTGCTTTTTCTTAGACTAATTGTAGATTATTCTGCATTGGATGTAGAATTACTTACTGTTACTAAGAGCACCATGTGACAATATTAAAAACTCTTGTGAGGTTGTGTTAGTCACAAATATCCTGCTGAGTTTGGTTGTTAATATCTATTGTTTGCCCAATGTTCACGTATTGAGCATGTTGTGTATATTTTTCAAGTTTTAAAAAGGTATTGAGAAGCATGCAGGAAGGTATTTTTAAAGTTTCTTGCTGTGTATTATTATTGATTTTAACACTTTTTTTTTTGTCAGCCAGCTTTATTGGAAAGATATGATTGATTGATTTTTTTTGCTTTTGTGAACACTTAACTAAATGATGAAAATATTTCACATTTGTGTTAAACTCATGATTCATATCTCTGATGTAAATTTTCATGCATTACAAGTCTTACTCAAAAAAAAAGCTATAGTAAAGCTTTACACATCAGTCATGCATGTAGGTAAATAAACAATATTCTTGTACCAAATTATTAAGGCTTTCTTGACATAGCAAAACAAATTTATTCACTAGAGTTCAATTTAGAAATTAAATCTTCCACTAAAACAAAGCACAATGTCTGGATTTAGATAGCATCATTAATTGAACATTCAATTTAAAAGTTTTTAATAAAACCAACATCTTTCTAATTTGATGTTATAAACTTTTCATTTCCAAATATGAATATTCCACTGTCAGCTTGTTAAATACAATAGAATTTTGTGTATAGAGCTCATGAACACACACTCATTTTTCATAATTGAGGTTTCTGATTGTGCATTTTAAACATAAAATTCATTCAATTTTATGGGAAATTAAACAATATTTGTGTTATTTGGTTTAGAAGTTTTTACAGAGCATCATGACCTGTTAAAAGCTTTTACACCAACACTTTAATTCCTTGGGGTATTGTTTAATGTAACTGTGAACAGCTTTAGTGTACTGACCACCACTGATTTTACATCCTGTTAGTGTAAGTTATATATGTGTATAGTTAATATTAGCTATATAATAGTTCTATATTTAGTATGACATTGTTATTAGGTTACTTACATTTTGATGATTACTTCCTTTGCCATATTAATGAATATTGAAACTTTCTAATAATTCAAGCCATTTGCTAGTGTTTCTGTATTGCTTAAAGTATACCGTATTATTTGTATATTGTTACTTTCAATAACAGTATTGGTCATATTATTTATATCAAATGCCATTACTCTTTTTGATTTCATTTAGTTTATTAGAATACTTTTATTATAAAGATTGTTTTGCATTTTTAGATTAATATATGTTTTAAGACTAATCTAAGTCTCCAAACTGAAGATCATGAGATATTATTGGGATTATGGCCAACAATATCATTAACAACAAGTGTATCTAACTAATGAAACAATGTATTCTAACCTTTATTTGTAGAAATGTAAGAAGGGTGTACTTAATTAGCCATACTGATTGCCAGGTTAATTTTTAGTTTTGCTCTTAAGTACATAGATTGATTTGATCAAAGTTAATATTTCTCTATATATTTTCTTATGTTTTGATGAACAGGTGAATATGGAAACTGCTCGTTTCTTCAAACAAGATTTTGAGGAGAATGGTTCCATGGAAAATGTGTGTCTCTTCCTTAACTTAGCTAATGATCCAACGTAAGTAATGATTAAATTCAAGTAAAGCCCAGAGGAAAATGCTCCAGTTACATATTTATTTTTATTACTACAATCTTTTATCTTTATTACTGGGCCTGGTATGGCCAAGTGATTAAGGTGCTTGACTCGCAATCTGAGGGTTGCGGGTTCGAATCCCCTTCCCACTAAACATGCTTGCCCTTTCAGCCGTCGGGGTGTTATAAGTGAAAGTCAATCCCACTATTCGTTGGTAAAAAAGTAGCCCAAGAGTTGCCAGTGGGTGGTGATGACTAGCTGCCTTCCTTCTTGTCTTACACTGCTAAATTAGAGATGGCTAGTGCAGATAGCCCTCGTGCAGCTTTGTGTGAAGTTCAATATTATTTATTATTGGAATATGCTTGACTTTAGTGACTACTTCAAAGAATTCAGCAGTTTTTGGAAGCTTGAAGCAAATGACAAATATTTAACTGAACAAGTTTCTCAGTTTTACCTAACTTTAAAATACTTGAAACCATATTTATCTTTGTGGTATGCCAGTCATATCTTTTGATAAAAATACAATAAGAAGTGTTCATTGTTCTGTAACACTAAGAAAGGGCATTGCTTCTCTTGTCCATTATTGTTTTTCATTTTTAATAGCTTTTTTTATTTCTTATTTCTGGTGACCAGTGACCTCATTCATCTTACACCCTTAAAGATTGCATTGGTCAGTTTATGATACGTATTCAGTCACTTTCTTTTTTACCTTTTGTGGTCTTTGGATGCTATTGTTCACATTTAAGTAGATATTTATTAGCCCTTTAATCATTGGAACACTCTTTAACTTCCTTTGTGCACATGTCACAAAAAGTGTTAGATTTGCATTCAAAATGTAATTAAACCACTTTACTATCAATGTATTTTAATGAAACTAGTATTATACATTATAAATCAAAGTTTTATATTATCCAAGTTATTATTCTTTTGTTTCGAAAGAAGTGTCTGAAACAAACAATTAAATCTTCAGTTTTGTTGTCATGTGACATGCATTCAGTTAAAATATCTTAGCTTTGGTTTCTTCTGTTTCTATTCTTGGTATCCCAACAACAATACAGATGAGCTCCTATGCATACAAGGTTGAATTCCAATCATGAGTTTCACATTACAACTACCAACATTCCGAGAAAAATCTTATTCTCTCCCTCTGATAGAAGCCACAGTCACTTTCGAAGTTAATCTGTTGCTAAGCAACAGCCTTTTCTAGACTTAAATGGCGTGCTTATAACCAATTGAAAGAGCAAAGAAAATTCCCAGTATATTTCTCGTGTATTATCTATAATCTTGCATTATGTAACTGTTGACTACGAAGCCGTACAGTTGCCAAGGGCATTTTTGGAGATTGTTGTCCCTAGCAATTGGCTATTTTTTCTTGCCTTATACATATTAGTTTGATAGACAGTTAAATTGCATTTAGGTCTTATAATTTGCTTAATAATGTATAAGTTGTGTTTTAAAATTCATATTTGGAAGGTTTATTGATTTTTAATATTATTCTAAGCTTTGCCTCACTGAAGAAGTCTTTCCTAACATGGCTAGTGCAAACTATATCTTGCTGGAAGCTAAACAGTCTCTGCTGATGATAACATTATATCGTCTGCGGGTACCCATTAATGTGTGTCAACATAAATAATAAAAGATAAAGAATTGGAAAGGAAAATAAAACCTTAAAAATAAAACATTTGTGAAAAGGAAAGACTTGAAATAACGCATATGACTTAAAGAAGATATTTATGAATATACAACAAAGAGATAAAAGGTATGTATGTATTTAAATTTCTCAATTTGAAACATTTCTTTGGATTGTACTGATAATAGCTAGAATTAGTGATATGTTAGAGAAAATGTAAAATAAACTTTTACCTTAAAAACACTTGATATTCAGTTAGGTGGTCCTTGAGATTATGCAAGTGGAATGTGAAAACTAAGATAATAAATAGTATTTTTATACTTAATATGGAAATCACCTTGCAGGTAAACTATTCAGAATCCAAGTGCAAGTAATTACATTAAATAACGAATTTTTATCAGAAATAGTGGAAAAATTCAAAATAAAATATTTTATTTTTCTGAAACTACATACGTTTAGGAAAATTTTTGTCAAAGTTTAAAGAATTTCATTCGCTAGTTTTGTTTTTGGAACAAAATATGATGGGAGCAATATTACCTACTAGCAATCTTCATAGCTGGTAGTCATAGGGTTAAAGATTATCATTGTTCAGGTGTAAAAGTGTCTACAGTTTCCTTTTTTTGTTACATAATAATTATTGATTTCTTACCTTTTTTCTAGTCCTTTGAAATACTTTTCATTATAAAATTAATTTTGAATCCACAACAGTTTTCAATGTTTTAGTTTAGTCCAGCTTTAACCATGGACCTATTCTGAGTCTATATTCCACATCTAGCCAGGGACCTTAATTGAGTCTGTAGTCCAGCTCTAGCCCATGGACCTACTCTGAATCAATAGTCCAGCCATAGCTGTGAAAGTACTCTGGATGTGTAGTTTGGTTTTAGCTGCATGCTTAAGCTGGTTGCATAGGTTGACTCTAGACATGGAGCTAGTCTACATGTATAGTTTGGCCTGCGGTGTGGGCATATCCTGGGTCTATAGTTCAGCTCCAGCTATGCACTTAGTTGAGTCTATAGTTTGGTACCAGTTCTGGACAAAGTCTGAATCTATTTTATGATGGAAGCATTTTTTTCCTCACCCTTACATTTTTTTTCTTCTGGAGTTTGGTTATTTTCATCTTTTGAAATCTTTATCACCCATTGACACTGTTTGTTATTATTTTCTTCAATTATATTTTCATTCATATTCAGCCTTTTGTTTTTGCGGGTTTGTTAAAATTCTTACCATATTACTTTACGCTTGCTAAAATCTTTAAAATGTTCTCTTCCACGTACTTCTCTGTGCTTTTTATTCTTGTAATCAGATCCCGCAGTTGTCATTGGATTCAAGAAATCAAAACTTAACATTCACCAACAGTTTAAAGATATTAACTCATTTTTTATACTTTCCTTTGTTTAAAGATAAAATTGTATCATGTTAATTATAAACTTTATATAAAAAATAGGAGAGATCAAGCTATATATCACATATGTAAACTACTAGTTATTTGTTTGTATACAGCATTGAGAGGATCATTACACCTCGCCTGGCTTTGACCACTGCTGAATTCCTGGCCTACCAATGTGAGAAACATGTTCTGGTCATTCTTACAGATATGTCATCCTATGCAGAAGCTTTGCGAGAGGTAACTTATCAGAGTGTGTGGAATAGAGTGAAACTTTTTTCTAATTAATGTATTTTATACAAATAAAAGAAGAAAATATATATACTTATCCTCATATCTTACTATTATGACAGTTTTTAAGCCTTAACAATGGTAAATTTATGTTTCTTTTGGAGTTAAAAGTTATTTTATTTGCAGCTTTGCTTAAAATATTTCAGTCCTTATGTGTCTCATAAATAAGTATATTAAGTTATAAAAAGATGTACAAAATATGAATTTTGTGCTTTTAAAATATTTCTCACTTTTTAGTAGGGTCGTCAACAAGATATTCAGTCTTTCATTATATGCTAGCTAAACAAAGAATACGCTAACTCTGAAGATAGGTATTCTAAGAGAGAGATCCTCATCCGCCATCTTCCTTTATGTAGGTATCAGCTGCACGTGAAGAAGTACCAGGTCGTCGAGGGTTTCCTGGTTACATGTACACTGATTTAGCTACTATCTATGAAAGAGCAGGACGAGTTGAGGGAAGAAATGGATCAATCACTCAGATCCCTATTCTTACCATGCCTAATGATGGTAATGTCATTCTCATTTATTCAGTTTGTAGGTTGGAAACTTTCTTTGCATGTGCAATATCTTTTTTCCTTCTTTTGATGTTATAATATTTTAATTCGGAGACATTCAGGCTCAGCATTAGGTTTTCTATGGCTCAGGTGCAGAGACTCATAATGGACCCTTAAATCTTAGTTCAGTTTTGTAGGAAATATAAAATGGACCAATAGAACTTTTTAAAGGTCCCCTTTTTTACTGGGAATCCTGGTGCAGTGCATCCTTTACCCCTCCAAATGCCAGTACTGGAGGCATTTGGTCTGAAATTGTATTATTGAGCTATTAGGTGTATTATAAACTCAAAATGAATGCTCAAGTCAAATTAGATACATAAACTTTTTAATTAAGTAATTATAAAGTAGTCTTTATGTACATAATTATTATGGTTTGAAGACAAAATTTTTTTGGTCCAATTACACTGTTATTCTCTATATTCTTGAGGTAGTAACATCTTACAAAGTCATGTTACAAAAAAGGAATTTAATTGTAAGAATTTCTATAAAATAAAAAAAAGTTTTACAAAATTCTGCTAAAATCACATCACTGTCACTTTCTGACATTTATTATTGAATGAAGCATGGCCTGTACTTTAAATCCTTGAAGAGTTGCTATTTCTAATGTATAATTAAAAAATCCTTTGAATCAGGTAATTAGTTTTTATGATAAGCCGTCACAATTTTATGCATTGTATATTTTTGAAACTTGGTTTCAGAACTTTTTAACAGTGTTTATGGATAGTAGGAATTGACAATTAACTTGTAGCATTGCATAGTTTGTTTTGTCAAACAAAAGTTTTTAAGCATCTCATTTCTTTTTAGGCTTAGTTAACTTCTTTAACAGTAGTTGTAGGTTTAGCATCATCTATTGTTAATATTTACATTTTGCCTTCGAGTGAAAGTTGGGTTATTGGTTAAGTAGTCTGACAACATAAGCAATTTCACAAAATTGTTATGTATGCAAAATTCTTATTCCACACTAATGTTATTACTAGTCACAAAAAATGAAAAAGAAAAGGTGTGAAGGAGTTAGTCACTAATCAAAGTTGTAGGTAGAAACAGTTCACATAATTTAGTAGGTGTAAAATGATGTGACAAAAATGAAGTTTATTTGAACAATATTTATTGTATATTCTACAAGATGTAATGTGGTTGTATACTGTGTTTGGAATGATGATGTATAGATAGCATTAGACCTGTAAGATCACATAAAAACTATTCAGAACCGTCTTTTGTTTTCAGATATCACTCATCCCATACCTGATTTGACTGGTTATATTACAGAAGGTCAGATTTATGTAGATCGTCAGCTTCATAATCGTCAGGTTAGTAAAAGCTGTTTGAGGTATTTTCAAAACTTAGTTATATTACAGAAGGTCAGATTTATGTAGATCGTCAGCTTCATAATCATCAAGCTTGTAAAAGCTGTTTGAGGTATTTTCAAAACTTAGTTAAATCTCAGTGAAATTGAAATTACATAATGATGCAAATGATTTTTTTTTGTGCTAATTTTGAATACTTGATGGAAAATTGTATTTAAAATAATAACTGCAAGAACAACTGTCAACACCCAGGGGCATCAAGAGCCAGCCCAGGCTCTGGGATCAGTGACATCACCAGCCCCACCCCCTCCCCCTCTTTCATTCTATTTATTAACTTTTGCTGATTTTTCATAAAA
>NW_013668013.1:147271-155498 GCF_000517525.1 Limulus polyphemus | reverse complement strand
GCCATTTTAGCTCATTAAGTAGTATGCATTTCTAGTGAGCTTTGGAATATCCCACTGCCAGGCCCCTGAATGGACCCCAGGCCCGGGGCAGCTGTCAGCATCGACTCACCAAAATTATCAGAAAGAATATAACGGATTTTTAAACTGATTGTTAAAATGTCTTGCATAATTCTGTGTTTTCTTTTTATATAAATTAATCTATGTTTTGGATGCTGTTGTGCATATGTGTAAATCAACAGTTACAGTTACTCATCATGTAAGAATAGTGAAAGAGTATTTGTGTTTCATATTTATAATTTGTCTGGGTACATTGAGAACACTGCTACTTCAGCATATGATGAATGGAATACTGAAAATATGGAAAGAGGTTTATGAAAACCATGAGGAATTTTGCTTTAACTGTGGACTGATATACAACTGTGACTTCTGAAGAACATGTTACCTATTGTAGATGTTAATGTATGGGTGTATATAAATCTTTATATGACACTGTAATCCCAAATGAAAGTTTTCCTGTATGAGTTTTGATAGACAGTATACAAGACTATAAGAAAATGCTGTTGATTTTGTAAAGTGTTTATTTGACACTGATATGTTGTTAAAAAGTCTGGACTCGTTTAATATGAAAATAAAAGTCTGTTGTGAGAAGGGCTGAGCATTGGGTTAGCATGTTGGACTGGTAATATCAGTAAAGGAACTCTTAAGGGAAGGCAGCCTGTCAGCTTAACCCCTTGGATTATCACCCATGGAGCTGAGTTTCATTGTTTTACACCTGTTACCACAAAAACATACAAATATCAAGCTTCACATATTTGGGCCATGTTGCTGCACCATTATAAAAGTGACAGTCAAATCCCACCACTTGGCTCAGTCAGACAGGAATGGTCCAACAGTTGCAGTGGGTGAAGCTGACTATCTGCCTTGCTTCTTGTCTGTCATGCTAAAATTAGGGACTGATAGCCATTCATATGGTTTTGTGTGAAATCCTACAAACAAGTAAGCTGTTGTGAAAAATTAATGTGCTGTGTTTTGTAACTGAAACAAATGTGATAAACATATAAAATTTAGTTTTGATTCTGTTTACATAGGTGTATCCTCCAATTAATGTACTGCCATCACTTTCTCGATTGATGAAATCAGCTATAGGAGAAGGCATGACTAGAAGAGATCATGCTGATGTCTCAAATCAACTGGTATGTTTTCTTTTTCCTATAGACATTACCATACCCTGTTTTTTTTACATTTGTTTTACTTGTGGTATCTTGGTTATTAAAATACTTAATTTTTTCTAGAATATAGTCTTATTTTTTTGTGAAGGCTTAGTCTCATAAACTGTTTGTATGTTGTAGTTTGTGACAGTCTGTTAAATCTAGTTTACTTTTAACTCCTTTTTTATGTTTCCTTGTTTAGTATTTTACATGTTTAATTACCTTTGTGAAGTTATTCATTTTCATTAACTTGTTTTCTTATTTTCAGTGATACAAAATAAGATTAACATGCAGAATGATTTTTGCAATATACTTAAATTTCTTCTATTAACCTGAAATTTTTCATGCTTCATTTGAGTTTATGGTTGCCATGAAAGAGAGTTAAAACAAGAAAATATACATGTCTTCACTAGTTTATTTTTTGTTACAACTATGGCATAATAGCATTTATTCTACACTTGGAAGTTGGCTAACTCTTCTTAGAAGAGTGGAAATGTAGATCAGTAATCAAAATTGTATGTTTTTTTTTTCATTATCTTGAAAATGCAACAATACATCTGTTGTCTTTAACTCCATGTTCTATTTTGTACTTGCCAGTATGCTTGTTATGCTATTGGGAAAGATGTCCAGGCCATGAAAGCTGTTGTTGGAGAAGAAGCTCTAAGTTCAGAAGATCTACTCTACTTAGAGTTCTTGGGAAAGTTTGAGAAAAATTTTATTTCTCAAGGTAAGTCTTGAAGAGACTAGGAGTTGATGATGTTACAGTGCTAAGCAACATTTCACAAGTTTCAAGATCCTTTAACTCATTTCTTATGGGTACCCTTTTCTGCACGTCATGAGATTTTGCATTCAAAATTTAATTAAGCTATTTTACGATCAAAACTTACCAATGGAATCAGCATTAAGATTTACATTATCATTCAGATTTTTATATTATCCAAGTTTTAATTCCTTTATTTGAAAAGAAAGCTTAAAAAAAATTTCTTGAAGTTTGGTTTTATTCTCAAGTGATGTACAAGTTCACAAAACGTTAACTTTGTGTCTTGGTAACTTGAGAGTGTCTTCCCATACACTATACTTCCATATATAGAGAAGAAACTAGGTTAACTGCTCTGTTTACACATCCTTCTTCCAAGCTTCTTGGGCACATACTGAGAAAGGAGAAATAAATTTCTCTGAACTCTTGACAGATGCTAAAGTTGTGATTTCTCAGCCAGTTATACTTACTTGAGCTAGATGTTTATAACCAGTAGCAAGACCACATTTTAAATACAACCTTCAGATAGTTATTTTAAAATTGATACAAGGAATTCCAAAGAGAACCAGTCAAACCACTTTTAGCATTGTTGCTACTTTATGTTCTCACTAACACTTTAGCATTGTTTCTCACCTAGAAATACATTAGTTAGATACAGTTGCATTGTATTTAGGCTTTAGTTTCATATTTTACTTAATTATTTGTCATTTATATTTAAAGATGAATATTTGAAAGTTTTAATAATTTTTATGTAAGCCATCACCACCTTGATTCCACAAGGGTTAGTGTTAAATGCGAATGCCACTACTTTCTGCCGAGATCTAAAGTTTCGCTATGATACCGTAATATTGGAAGAGAATGCCCATTGATGTGTATTGCAATAAATAACTATGCCAAAGGACAGAAAAGGGTAGTAAAACATTAAAATAAAATGTAAAGATATGGAATTAAGAATATAACCAAAAGATGTTTTTAGATTATTTGACAAAATATTAAAAGGTATGTACATTTTTCACATGTCTTAATTTTAAACATTTCATTGTACTCCACTATAGTATATGTTATTGATAATAGTTACAGTTAGTAATATCATAGAGAAAGCAAAAATAAATATATATAAACATTTACCTGAGATTCCTGGTTTATTGAATATTTTCATATGGACTGTTACTGCTTTGTTTGAAGATGGCATTTTGGGCTTTGTGCTGAGTTCTTCATCAGATCTGAGGGGTCTGTTAGGAAGGATTCTATATCGGAAAGGTAGTGAGGTCTTGAAAAAATATCTAAGGAATGACTCCTGATTAGTTGTTTGGGTGTTCATTCCTTTAATTATTTATCAAGATAATTAAATGTGGCAGTGCAACCTTGAAAGAAAGCTCCAATACTGTTGAGCCATGATTGGTCCTAAGAGTGGTTGCTTAATTTAGTTTTTAATTCTGTTTGTGAGAAAAAGCACTTCTAAACCCTGAGGAATTGGCCATAGCGGATCACAATTACAATACAGGACATCAAAAACTTAATGTACTGGACAACAAAGAACACTAGAAATTTGGCAAAATTATAAAGTACTCATAATAAACCAAACATTAACAGAGACCAAGAACTGGAAACCAGCAGCATCTGAAACCCTATCGTATAGAATGAAAAAAAGAAAAAAAAATCTGGGACCAACTACAAAAGCAGTCAGCACAGAACCTAACATTTTGTACCCAAACCAGACAGAAGGCAGGGAACATTGATAACAAACTATTCAATATGTCAGTGCACTGCCTAAAACATTTTCTGTATGGGAACCTGGATGCTATTGGAACTCCAGTGTATAAAGGTTTAGCCAAGGTATTGATTAATTTTTTCTAATCACAGGAACAGAATAGGTGATAAAGTTATTGGTCAGTTTGTTATTGACTTGTTTAGATTTATGGGGTAGTATTTTATATGTACGTCTATATGATTAGTTCACTTTTTCTATCCTACAGGTTGGAACAATTTAGATCTTATGTTGAAGCACATAAGTAACTTTTGACAAGTATCATGTTATAATTACAGTTACACAAATCATAAAACATTTGAACCTTATTGTTTAAGCCATGATGGCTTTTAGTAAACAATTATGAGACTTTCAAATTTTCTGACTTGTTTTGAGATATGTCTACAATCCTGAAATGGTTGGAGAAGATGTTACAAATTGATTATTAATACAGTTTGCAATGCTGGTTCTGTTCACAATTATTGATGATGTGATTATTAATAAACCTATACAAGATGAACCTAAAGTAACCTCCTCTTGCATTCCCAAAATTGGAGTTCCTAAAAACGTTTATTACTAGTGTGCTACCAAATATTAAAAAATATGCTCTAACATTCAGAACAAAATGAAATAAATCAATTTGATGTGTATCTAGAAGTTCAGATGTATTTTCTTATTAATTACTAGAACTAAACATTTGATGAAATTCAAAAACATTTCACCAAAAGGTAAATGTTCAGCTGGTTGTACCTGTGCATACTATGATATGGAGTAAGTAAGGTTCAATTTTAGGTGTTTTTCCACCTGTATAATGGATGCTTACCATTAAGAATTGAAAACAAATCCATCATGAATGCCATATCTCAACGGTTTGTAACAATAACTTCAACTCTAGTCATCTCAGGATTGTAAGGTTCCAAGATGAACAGCAACTTAAGAATATGCTAACATCATATGTTTGAGCTAGAAAGTTCAACTGTTCTATTACTTGTACTATTCTAATACTGTGTGATTGTCTTATAGATGTGTTTGTAAAAGTTGATAAAGTTCTTGAAAGTGATGTGTAAGAAAAGCCTCATGGTAAAAACACCATTTACCATATTGGTAGGCTTTATGTAGTTTTAATATAATGGTTAAAATCACAGTGTAAAATATATTTTGTTTTCATCTAATCGTTTTTAGTGTTCTAAATAGATCACTTCTTGTGGTCATGGTAAAAATGTTTGTTTTATTCCAAAGCTATTTTTGAGCTTTCCAATCAAATCCTGGAAATTAGTTTTTTGTCATTATAGTATCGAAAATAAAACTGCTTTCTCCTTTATGTGAAATTTGCACACTTCTTTTTGAAATAATCTAAAATCAGATTATATATATATTACAAAAGTTTGAAAGTGGTGTAGATATATGATGTACTGAAAAATATTTCCTTTTTTTGTGGGAAGTCAAACTTTTTATCTGTTAAATATTGAGTTTTTCAAGATAGTATTTACAGTAAAACTAACTCAGAACCTCATAGTTACAGCTTTTATCTTCTCAGTGTGTCATTTTCAGAATTTTTTTTCTTTCGGAAGAGACTGTGGTTTAGAAATTTACTGAGTTCAGGTTATTTTTATCCTATTTCAAGTATTACTAAGGTGAACTACAAAATGTTTTGAACTTTGTTGATCAGGGAACTATGAAAACAGGTCAGTCTTTGACTCCCTTGATATTGGGTGGCAGCTTTTACGAATCTTCCCAAAGGAGATGTTGAAAAGAATTCCACAGAAAACTCTGACTGAGTTTTACCCACGAGATAGTCGACATACTGGAGCAGGTGCAGGAAACAAATAGGTAACCAAATTAACAAAGTCTGTAAAATATAGCCAGTCTTATTCCTTTAGAATTTTTATGATAATGTGGTGTGTTGCTTTTAAAAAGTTCATGTACATTGCTTAATAAATATTATATTTTTGAAATTTTTAATAACTTTTCATTAGATATAACCTTGCATAAATAAAAACTTCATTAAAGAATTATAACATATTTATTGTTTTAGTGTAATTTTGTCAGTAATTTGTGTTACTGATGTAATTCATAGAAATTTCATTCTTTTGCAGACTGATGTACTGCAATGTACCCTGAGGCGGCAGCAGCACACAGCATTCCAGATATGACCTAGTCATACAGTAAAGACGTGGTGCTTGATAGAAGCTGCACAGTGCAGTCATGGAAAAAAAATAATTGTCTTTTAAACTACTGAACCAATTGAAATGTCAATGAAATTCCAAATTTTCACATAAGTCATGCAAATAATTGAACATGTATGTTGTTAACAGTCGTTTTTATTAAATAATACTTATAATAATGTAATTGGATACCTTGATTCATGTTAAATATTACATTCCCTATTATAATTCCAGTTTATAATGTTCTTTCAATCTTAGTAGATGACAATACTTAATGCTAGAATTACTGGTGGGGACCATATAGACCCCATAAGATTTTTGTTTTAGCTACTAATACACGGATTGCTTGAGGATCCATAATTCTGTTGCTTGCAGATTCTCTAATAACATACAAGCTATACAAAACTCTAAATAATACCTTCAATATTGCAATTAATCCCAGTATTTACTCAGTAAAATTCAATAGTATTTAACAAAAAGTCTGTAATTTGAGAGTTAAAAGATTAAGAGTTAGGTCAAAAACAAGAAAGAGCTATAAAGAAATACCTCAATCACAATTCAAGGCAGTTTTATGTATTTCGTATTAAGTAAATGAAGTGATCAAACCTGTAAGATGCCAGCTCTATAAATCAAAGAACAATTTGATATAGTAAGAGAAAAAGATTTGCTCTTTAGAAAAAGACTTGTGTTGAGAGAATGAAAAAGAGAAAGCCTTAAACCTGAGTGTTTTCAGAAGATTGAAGGTTATTTACTTCTGAAGGTGGAAGGATGCACCCTCCAGTATTTCTAGGGTTCAGGTTTTCCTCTTTTTCAATACCTTGTTTTTTGTGATCCTACAGGCTTTTACGAGTTGTGTATTGAGATAATGAAAGAGCATAATACCAAACAGTTTTAATAATTCCATATAGATTATTATAGGAAAGGGAACAAGTCATTACAGTTATGGGATTTAAATATACAAAAACGAGTTAAATTTTAAAGTTCTTCTTTAAAATTACACATGAATACATAAGGTTTTCTTAGGATAATGTTTATATTATATACAACTTGTGATATAAAGCTACATTTTTATACCTGAGGAAATGAAAAATAATTTTTCTTCTAATTGTTTAAGAAAATACATTTAATTGTCATTTCTTAAGTTATATCTTAAATTAACTAGTCCTAAACATGTTTTGGGGCAAAAACTTTACTAATTGTGATAGGAAATGTAGTAGACCTGTGTGGTTATCCAATTAAAACTTAGTCTAGAGATCAGTATGAAAATATTTTAAACTTACTAGGGTGTAATTGAAGTTCTTGCATATCTGTGTGAATGTGTTAGTATATAATATGTCCCTTAGTTTGTTTACCAGTATACAATGTATTTTTTCCATGACTGCACATTAAAATGTATCCTGTAGTAGTGTCAGAAAGTTATTATGCATGTTACTGTGTTAAAAAAAATAAAAACTGGTGTAATTGATGTTTAGCTTTTTCATTTTGAATTACAAGAAATTCTAATATATCAACTTGGATCAACATAATGCGATTTTCAACCATTTCAGCCCTTAGTTACGTAAGTTACCTTCATGTTGTATTTGAGTGATAAGTTGTAAAATGGCATTCCATTGAGCAACTTTTATCGACATAATGCAATTTTCAGCCATTTCAGCCCTTAGTTACGTAAGTTACCTTCATGTTGTATTTGAGTGATAAGTTGTAAAATGGCATTCCATTGAGCAACTTTTATTGCATGTTTTTTAATCAGGTTACTTAGCCACACAGAATGATAGTGTAATTTTGGTGTTTTTCTAGAAACTATGAATAATTTTAGTTAAATAATCATGAAGATTTGCATAACTTCTTTTAATTCTTAGTGTTTTTGTTGATACAACTAATGGTCATTTTCATACCCATGACCTACTTATTTTATCTTGTGGCTGAAGTCAACT
Source organism: Limulus polyphemus (assembly GCF_000517525.1). Lineage (NCBI taxonomy): Eukaryota > Metazoa > Arthropoda > Merostomata > Xiphosura > Limulidae > Limulus > Limulus polyphemus. Next base: position 147,687 of record NW_013668013.1, on the reverse strand, counting down.
TTCAAATCAAACTGGAGCCTGTACTGAGGGTTGAAAAACTGATTGTCTACCCTTTTAATTGAGTAATTGTCATGAGAATCACTGAACAACACAGTAAAGAACTGTAATCGGTTAATGAGCTAATTAAGGTAACAGGCTGTGTTCTTAAAATTAAAATATTGGCTTATTGATTTGTGATGGGAATATCTGTATGTTTATTGTAAGATATTTTGTTGAACCAAATGGTAACAATGCATATAGTTTGCAAAAGACAATGAAATATTGAAAAACTACTGAAATTGTAATATTTGTAATACATAACTTGTTTTTAATTTTACTGTTTACTTAAAACTGTGACATCTAGAGTGAATTAAATGTTCACCAATCCACATATATATATATATATATATACATATATATATATATATATATATATA
>NW_013668013.1:144512-146271 GCF_000517525.1 Limulus polyphemus | reverse complement strand
ACACACACACACACACACACTCACATAATTCTAAAATAAAGTGATTTTACAGGTAAACAATGCTAAATCTTTTAGAAAACCAACTTTCTGGGTGAGGAAAATTTATTTTTTGTCCTGATTTTAGTGAGAGGGCCACTACCATAGAGCAAAAAATTACTTTTTAAAAGCTATTTCAAAACAAAATATTCGCATGATATATATTGTCTAAATATATAAAAATTAAAGTTGCTCCAGTGTTATAAAAATATTCTTTTTTGTTTTGGATGACCATAACAAAAATGTTTTATACCATAATTTTCTGTAGGTTAATGAGGTAAAATCATTGATAACATGAGAGAAATTGGTGTTTTCAGTTTAATTTTATAGTGATTCTGTCATATTTTAGTGTATACTCACTTTAATCTTTGGGTGATGGTTGTGTGAAAACATAATACAGTTTTGGTAAACTTGAGCACAGCATGACAGTCTTCAAACTGTATACTTAAAGTACAAAAAACATAGTTAAAGGGTTATAATGCATGAAATATGATTAACAAACTTTTGGTACCACTGTGAGGATTATTACATAATATTTATTTGAATTTAATTGTGTGCACTTTAAGAATGATATTATGTATTTGAATGAGATTGATTGGATGACATTTCATGTTATGTTTTATGTTGCTTGCTGATATTGTAAATATATGTCAAGTAAGTAGTAAATTAAAAAGATGATTCAAGGACTTGAGTAACAGGTTCACTTAGTTAATATTTCTAAAGATACTGTTAATTTACTTTTCAATAGTTAGTACAATGTTGCTGTATTAACTTCTTGAATCTGAATTCCATGTCAAGCAGGTAAGGTTTTTTTTGTTTCATTGGGATGAGTTACAGAAATTGAATGTTTAACTATCAGATTACTAATATCTAAATATATATTAATATGCATAGTTTAAAGGTAAAACCACCAATTATGATTCGTAGGTAATTCTTTTCATTCAAAAATATGCAACGTCTAGGCTAGAAGAGTGTTTTGATTATAGGTCAACAACTTAGTTTACTATCTCTGATTGTTAACCTGTTCAGATCTAATTTACTGACATTGTATTTCATTTCTAGCTGCGTATAGACAAGTGACATCTTCGTGCATATTCCTGAATTAGAACTTTTCTGTAATATGGTTGTTTATAAAATGTTTCATAAAAATAAAATTATGTTGAGTGCACCTGTTCAACAAATTGTAAAAAAAACAAAACAAAAAGAACTTTGCCATGATAGTTTTATGTTAGGATGCAAGTTACGTTTAGTGGTTTTTGTTAGCTTTATATCACAATATTAATTTTCAAACCTTTTATAAAACAGTTTTTACATTACTTATCAGCATAATAAAATTTACTTACAATAAAATCTTAAAATTTCAATACTGAAACTGGCTAATTTAACTCAACATAGAAAAGTGGAATTGCATGGTTAAAAATTTTAACTTTTAAATAAGTTGTTTATAAGAGGCCCGTGGAATAATGAGGTTTTATTGGTGTATATCTATAACCACTTTCTAACCTAGCATCATGATTCAAGTGTTTACACTACCACTATAACAAGTTGTGTTAATTATAGTATTTTGGCACTTGTGTATAAAGTTAAAATCATATATAATATTCAATGTTAAACTGGTACACAATTAAAAACATTTTATTTAGGCCTATCTATGGCCTTCAAAAAGTTGACGACTCTACATGTTTTGTCGTTACAACGTCATCCTCAGGAGTAACTTTGAAAC
>NW_013668013.1:129960-143703 GCF_000517525.1 Limulus polyphemus | reverse complement strand
GTTTCAAAGTTACTCCTGAGGATGACGTTGTAACGACAAAACATGTAGAGTCGTCAACTTTTTGAAGGCCATAGATAGGCCTAAATAAAATGTTTTTAGTTGTGTACCAGTTTAACGTTGAATATTATTTATGCTTTTAACTTTATACACAAGTGCCAAAATACTATAATTAACAAATATTGTAGTACAGCAACCCTCAACTATTATTATTTTACACAGAAATTAGATTATTTTGTAAGATCTACTGGAGTGTATGAGACAACTGTTCACTACTTGTTTTTATTTCAATAGAAACTGTAGTTATAGACCTGGTCCCACATTCTTGACAAGTGTAAAAGACAACAACAGCTGTTTATTATTTGTCTTTATTTGACTAGAAACCGGAGTTACAGACCTGATCCCAAATTATTGATTATTTAGATCAACAAGCTATCAAAAACCACAAAAACATATAAAAAAGTAAATTATTTAAAAATAGTACAAAATTGACAGTATAGTTCTAAATGTTCCTTTTTCCACATGAAAAGAATGCAAACAAAACCACACCAATACATTTTGTGGAGAAATGTAAAGGTAATGGCAAAGAAGACTTATAGGTCAAAGCATTTCATAAAAAACCAAAAGCATGAATAATAATGATGGCTTACAGCTCAAAATACATTTCATTACAAAACTAAATACACTGACATATACAAAGAGCATGAATAATAGTAATGCCATTACAACAAAGAATTATTTATAGAAGACAAAAAATCCATGCTTAAAATTGTCATGTTTTTTTCTTTTCTCTCTTGGTTACTTGAAGAAATGAAAAACATAACCAACCTCACTGAAAGACAAGATGTTGATCAAACATCTAAAATCTTTTCCATTGCATACTACATCAGTTAAAAACACTGATTAACCTACGGACTAATCACAAAATAATGTTAGATGGTGATGATTCATCATGATAATTCTCAATTTTCATTCAAAACCCTTTAAGGCTGTGCATTAGTTTGGTGATTGTTGTAAATTCACAGGAACGTATGTTTCCTGAAGAGAAACAATGAATATACTGCACCTAAACTACCCTAGTTCTAAGTGTTAAGACTGATACTGAACCCTCATTCTCCATGAAGTTGTGGCTCTATCAATTCTATGTTCCTTACACTGTCACATGTAGATAATTTTATTTTTCAGGTATTTCAGGCCATAACTTAAAGTAGTAACACGTGGGGGAAAATCGTCTATGACATTAAATAGTTTTAAAATTCAGTTTGGGCTGAAATATCTTTTGATGAATATGTGTGTTTTAATTGTTCCTGTGTAGAGTGCTGAAAAATCAACATGGACAATGCCAGTTAATTTCTGTTAATCATTCAAACAAATTGTCACCAAAATCGACCATTTTTTCACTTGGTTCAATAGAAATCTACATTTTTCAATATCTCTACAAAAAAAACTGTAAACTTTGGAATTTTCTTTTATCATTGAGAGAAAAGAATGTAAAAAACAACAGAAAATATGAAATATGGGTTTTTATTAATAATAATTCTAAAAATACAAAGAAACCTATTTATATTTATTCAAATATGTGTCCGATCTCATTTAAATTTTACCTTAACGAGCAACTTAGGACAAACAAGAATGACATGTTTTGAATTGCGAGCAATTTTCTTTAACACAGGATTAAGCAATAATGACAAATAAAACTGTAAACATTCAAATAAGTATTACAGCCTGTTCTTTTTTTTCTTCTTACTTTAAATATAAACTTTCATTTTTTGGAATTTTTGAAAGAAAAAAAACATTGATTATAATAACATAAACAGTCCAACAATTCAAACACAAACCTGTTACTGCACTGAAGGAAAAAAAAAAACAAGTTTCCAAGATTATCTACATTTATGGAACATTCTGTAATGATGGATCTGAGGCTTTAAGCTTAAAGGTAGAGTTTTGCATTGGTTTTATACCAGTGTTATTAAAGCATTTGTATGCAATTTTGAATAACAATGTACTTGTTGCATCTTGAAACAGGTGTGTGTGCTCAGAATTCTTAACTCCTGATCACATGCAAAGAAACCAATGCAGCAAGTCAAAAAAGGACCAAACACACACACAGAGGCTTCAAAGATCGTACTAAGTACTTCAGTAGAAAATGTGAAATATACTAGTCATAATTAAGTCTGAGTACTGATACATCATAAGGTTGAATTTTGGTTACTCTAGCCAGGAAAATATAAGTTTGGATTACCCTGGTATGGAAAAGCTAAGTTCAGGTTAGTCTATTCTGGAAAAAAAGACGTTTAGTCTAGTAAAAGCTGAGTTTCGTAACCTGAAAATGTAATGTTACTTCATGGGAATTCAACATAGGCAAATATTTATTGCATAACTTGGATCTCAGTTAGGTGCTGATCATTCTCATCATTAATTGTAAAATAAAACATACCTTTGTGTGTTAGCACACCAGTTTTCCTGAAACTAAAGTTAATGTAAAAGTTCTACAAAGTTGGTGAGTTGAACTAATAGAAAGGACTTTAGTTTAAAGACAGAGAACACAATGAAGAATTCAGTTTCAAATGGTGTATATATCAGATAACTGATATGATAAATACTATGAATTCATGTATTGAAGGTTCTCGGTCTGGGTAATTAAAATTAGCTTCTTAAGGTATGCTATTTTCTTAATTTATTGTTGCTTTTAACAATACTGGTTCAACTACTAAGTATATATAATATTAGTTTCATTTGTTGTTTATTATTATACTTTTATTATAAAGACTGTTTTGCATTGTTACTTTTAGAATTTGTATTTAGGACTAACCTATATCTCCTAAGCTAGTTGAACCTGATGAGATATTATTGGGTTTATGATCGAAAATGTCATTAACAGCAAAGGGTAGTATCTAAATGATGAAACAATGGATTCTAAACTGTAGAAATGTAAGAAAATAATATTTAATTAGTATTGATCACCAGGTTGATGTTTAGTTTTGCTAAAAGTAAATAGCTTTCTCTGACCAGAAGTTGTTATTACTTGCTTAGCTACCCCTAAAGTGATTTTTCTGTTCAAGCGGTGTTGAAATTCTGTGATATTAATGTGAAATGGAAACGTGTTTGGGTATTCTGTTCACTAATAAGTTTCAAGTCTTACTTTTAAGCTAATAAACATCTCATTCATATTTTGCACCAAAAATACTCATTTGCATTTACTAAAGTCATTGTGATGCACTAGGCACAGACAGCATCATGTAATACAAAATATCATAAGCTCATTCATAAAACAGAACACTCTGAGCAACAAATGTCATACAAAACTATGCTGAGTCAGTTCTTAAAATAAGTATAACAACCTTAACCTACATATTTTTCTTAAGTAAACAATATTGTACAGACTTTTCAAGATCCATTAACAAACTCTAGGTCCTAAAAATTAGGTTTTTCTTTACATGGAATAGGAAGCAGTCAACAATTCTTTTTGTTGACAAAATTAAGAAATGATTTTTTTGCAAAAACTCCCCAAATGAGTTTCATGCAACAGGCATATATATGTTTAAGAAAAGAATTTTATCATTAGTCCAGAAGTTCCACATAATTAGCAGGGAAAAGTCCATAGTAGCCATTGGGAGCCAAGCCTTGCCACCAGCCTTCATCAATTTGCTCAATGTGGGTAATGATGTCATCAGGATCAAAAGAAATTTCTGTCGCATCAGCTGTGGGAGATTAACAGAAGGAAATACTTAATAAATAAAAATAAAACACTTTTAATTGTACTATAATGAAAAGGTAACTTTGTGTCACAACAAACCTCTGCTTAAATGTTTCATACTATGAAAAACAACAAAGCATATTTTGTCGTAAATTATTATGATGATCCAACTAATTCTAAAGTAAATTTATCATCATTGTAAAGGTGAGATGTGCTGACAGATGCTATTAGATATTAATTTAATAATGTTAACAGAGCCCTCTACTACTACTAACCAGCTTGGTAGTCATATAGAGCTCGTGCTCTAAGGCCCTGGTTAGAAGCTTTGATAACCTGAGATGGAGTGTAGTTCGGAGAAGATGTGATACCATGTTCAACCATCATTTCTGTAAGAGGATCTCGAACAGTAGGAGGAGCTTCCAGAGGTGGTTCTGTAAGTTAACCACAGGTAGTTTATGAACAACATTTCAAAAGTTACAAAGAATATTTCTTGCTTACTTAACAACAAATTGCAAATGATTGTACACTATTAGTTCTAAGCTAACAAATGACATAAATTGTTACCAAACAACCAACTATGACATTATGCTATTACTTTACAAGATACAACTGTTTCTTGCTACTAAATAACCAATCACAAATAAGTTACAGCACCAATTTACATTGTATAATGCTTGTTTCTCATTCCTATATAACCAATTACAAACTAAATTATAGCAACACTTTATGACTGGTATTGCATAGTAATTTGGTATTTTAAGAATAAAATTTTATCGAACATCAGCAAATCAAGAAAAGATTTTGAAGAAAATTAAACTAAGGATCAATATCACTAACAAATTCTTCACTTTTCAAAACACTAAATGTTCCCACTAATTGTTATCAAAATTTTTCCTTTTCTTATTTCTCGTAATTGTTAAATAAGAAAGTTAAGGATTATATAAATACACTTATTTTATTATATCACACAATCCTTTTAAAGCACTAAAATTTACATTATTATTAATTTTTTACATAGAATTAACTTAGAATCTACAGATTATCTTTGTAAGTTGAAGGCAAAAATTAGAAACATTATAACCTTGGTGCTTTTGAAAGGTACGCCTTTCTTCATCAGGGGAAAACTGGTTATAGTTGATGTATATTTTACAGCTTTTCTTGATGACCAAATAATCCAGTGCTTTTTGTAATGGCACTGGCAAAACATTATAAACTTACATATCAAACTCCCAAGTGATCCCTTTTATATAAATGTCTACATATTTTATCCTTGTCTCTCAATCTTCTACATCATCAAACCTTAGAGTTTTACAAACATAAAGACAACATACAGGTTGAACAGATAGAATGTTCTATATGTAATGGTTTACTGAGTTCATAGGTAATGACCACCTGGTTATTTCATTTTCAACTTTTCTTAATCCTACAACGTATGCAGAACATTTCCCTGACAAGTATGCTCGAAAATCACTGTGTTAACTACTTTAAATGAATTATTGAGCTTGTATACTAGACATAGTAGCTAGCCATATATTTATTACAATTATAGCAAATTAATCTACAGTCCATAATAAATATTGATATTGTGAAACACTAAATAAAAGGCTTATTACACTGCATAAAACTTTGCTTGTGGTGCAAAAAATTTGTTTTGATAAAACTTAAATTAAAGTTTCCAAACTATTTGTATTAGCTTATATTAAAATAAACTAAAGGATATATTCTGAACCTTGCAGCATTATAAAATATTGAAAACAAAATAATTTTTTGATGATTGACAGAATTATACATTTTCCATCACAAAATTTAATGTTTTACCAATCTAACCAATTTTTCAGACATCAAATTTAGACCAACTTTCTGTGGGGTACCGTAGTGCCAGTACAGTGTAATAAAATTTCAGGTTCATGCCTTTTAGTTTCAAACTGTTATAGTTGGTGCAAAAATAGTAATTTAGATGAATATTTCACTATAAAAACAAGTTGCAATCATTTATGTATCCTCTTTGAGTCAAACAGATTTCTTTTTCTTCTGTTATCTCTGTATAATCTAATCATCAAGCTGGTGTGTCAGGGCTTTCAGATGTTTCTCAAGGTCCCACCTTACAAATAATATCATATAATATTCTTGTCTTATGCACTGTGCCTCATATAAAACCTGTATATAAAAGAGTCTATCAGAAGTTCTGATTACTTCAATACAACCAAAAACCATAAAGGAAATTTAATTACATTTCACAAAACAGCACTAGGTAATCTCGTGTATCACCACAGAAAAGTAACAAAAATGGGCAATTCCATACCCAGGTAAGTTAGCATGCAAATACATTTACATAAACTTAAAGAGGGAGATAGAGTAGTTTAGTGAAATTTTGTATTTTTCATGATATGGCCAATACATTTCTGTTAGTAATTACTAATCAAAAACAAAAGAATTAAAAAAAATAAAAAAATTCCTAGACTTTAGGTATTTCTTTCATGATTTTTCCATATTTTACTTGACTGTATTACACCCTGTATAAAGAAGGCATACCGGTCAAACAGAGTGGTCAATACATGTAGGTCAACTGAATCCAAATGTCTATACAATTCAGTTTAGCTACTGCATGAGCACTGTAGAGCCCACAATGAGAAAATGTAATTAAGTTTGTCTGAACTCTAATCACACAAAAATTAACATCTTTAAACAGAAATAAAACAGAAAATTTCTTTTCTCAATACTTGTATAATCAGGGCATGTTCCCTCACAGTGCTCGTCAAACTAAAAATATCAACATGATATGTTCTCTCACAGTGCTCGTAAAAATGTCCTGGTAATATTTTTGTTTGACGAGCACTGTGAGAGAACATGTCCTGGTAATATTTTTGTTTGACGAGCACTGTGAGAGAACATGTCCTGGTAATATTTTTGATCCCAAAATCTCCACAAACTGAATAATTGGCTTATGAGGAAGAACTTATTTTAATCACTTCATCAGTCTATCTAGTACTTACTTACAGCTAAGGACAGAAAATAAGGGATAAAGAAAGTCTACAAGATTTGTTTTTAATGAACTAAATAAAATAGCAATAAGTTTTTGTTTAAATTAACCACTGCTTTATGTTCCTTTTGGTGTCTTTTTCTTTGTCTCAAATACTTTATTGGTTAAAATGATTCAATTTCCATTAATTTACTTTTCATCAAGTTAATTTTCCACATTTCATTAATTTTACTGGTTAAATAAAATCTCTTGCAACATACTGATAATTACTGAATCAGAAGGCCTAACTTTATAAAACAACCTATTCAAATCATTACTGTCCCTGTTACCAAGCTGCAGTTATGTATCAGTATAGAAATGTCATGACTTAAAACTAACCATCCCAGTTCTGCTCTTCTTCTGGGTTGGTCAATTCTGAATCTTGTCTTGGAGGAAGAGAATCTCGGAGCAAATTCCTAGTGTAAGAAAAACCTTCTTCTGAATATAAATCTTTGATGTCCTGATCCTTTGTAACTTCAACTTCTTGTTGTACAGAAGCAGTTTCTTGATAAACAGGAATGGTCAAAGGAACCTGAAAAAAACAAAATAATCTTACTTAAAAAACTGTTACATCTGTTTAAAACAATTTTAGAATAGAAGCATTAGAGAAAAATGCAATAGTTCATGTCATTACTCTGAATACTAAATACTGTAATTATTAAACAATTTTGAAATACAAATTTGAAAATCTCTTGAAACCATGTATATTATTTCCCAGTTTATTATCACATTTTTTTACATCCATACTTCTGTAAATTTTATTAAAATTTAATAAATACATATATATAGACAGAAAGGGAGAACTGCCACAAGCATTTGCTTTTGTAATTCTTACATGTTCAGGCCCACTGGCAGCTACTGGTTCTTCTGCTGTGTACATTTCTTGGGGAAGTTTAACTGGGGGTTTTGCTGTAGCCATACCAATCATCTGTCCAGCACAAGAATTTTTTTCAAATATGGCTTTTGCATTGACTGTTCTCTGAGATATCAGAGCTTGAGCTTCCTGTATAAATCAAAAGTAATTTACTGATTTAGAAATCACTTTGTCTTATTACACCAGATAAACACACATGCATCAAACTGTGTATTTTAATAGGAGGTTCTCCTTGTGGATGTACCACAGCAACAAGACATCACATTAGCAGGGCTTTAGTTAGGCCTATTATATACTTGTTGTTTTTTTTAGTATCATGTTTCCATAGCTGATCTTTACATCTTTTTTTATTTCAAATAGCACAAAAATTGATTTGCTTTTAACAAAAAAATATTTTAATATTTTCTTAAAATACCAGTTAGAGTATTCAATTTTAAACAGACAGCAAATCCATGTGTCATTTTTTTACCATACAAACTACAGAAAAGTAATATAAATTAAATTCCCTGTGTTAAACTTAAACTGTATAAACATGAGAATTCAGCAGCATAAGTTGAAGATTGTTGCTCACCCCATTCACATAAGAGACTTCTTGGTGAAGAATTTAAGTTAAAGTAATAAATCAAGTAATTTCTGACACACTTAAAGAAAGTTTTTCAAAAATAGATGAAACATTGCTTCTTGGCTCAGATACACTGAATAGTATATAGTGTATGAAGGATCGGGATATTTCCAAGCATGGAAAGAATAAGTTATTCTATTGAATATGATGTCATTGTTGGGCTTGGTCTAACCAGCCAAGTTTGTGACCCCAAATTGACTTTTATAGTTTTCATACTTTAACTTCTAATATGTTTTGTGTATTTTGCAAGCTTTCAGTAAGCATTAAGAGTCATTTGTACACAAAAAATCAGAAATTTTAATGGATTATTTTCACTAAAAATTTATCTGTGAACCATATGAAGTCAAAGTGTTTACTACTCTGAGTGCAAAGTGATTTTCTTGTTAAGAGTAAAAATATTGTTGTTCATCAGAAAATTGTCAAATTTCATTTGTGTAATCTCCAAGACCTAAATAAATTTCAAACATTTTTTTGCATAAAACTTTTATATATATAGCCTTATAAAACTAAGAACTTAAAAGTTATATAATATTGAAATTTGGATTATTAGTTATATTTTGATGCCAAGTTTATCCGAATACCATGATAATTAAGTACTCTAATTAAATTTTGAATGTAACTCAGTAAAACCTCATGACATGCACAGAAAAGGATGTGTATATGGAAAGAGTTAATTACAGAAATATATACATCGGTTTCATGACTTAATATCATGTTTGTGTTCATAAAAAACATTATTCTAAAAGCCTTGAAAATAAAGACATATAAACATTATAAGCAATTGAAAATTTAAATCACAGGTTTTCAGCACATAAGTAATTGAATGTCTCCAGTCATGCAAAGGAAATATGGAACATAAAAAAATATCAAAACTGAAATTGATGTTTCATGTGTATTCACTTTTCTATACTATAACATCCAGGCATGAATTATTATATTTCAAAATAAATAAACATTGTGTACAGTGTATATATATATAACTTTAAAAATATTTGAGTTAACCCATCTAAATTTTTACTACAATTATACTAAATTACACCTATAAAAAAATAGTATCTTGTGACATAAGAAGCTATATTTATTCTTCAGGAAAGGTTCAAACGCAGTTTTTCTTAAAAAGGTTTTAAATTACTACTACTTGTTCTTATACCTGGGTAATAGAAAAAACATCTTTGATCCACTTAAAAAAAAAGTACGGAATTATTTATGAAGTATTCTGCAGAGACATTACAGTAATGTCTTAGAGCTCAGGTTGTGAAAAATTGGACAAAATAACCTTATTATATTTAAAATTAAATAAGAAATAATAATATGTTTATCACATAAAACCAGACTATTTATGTTCCAAGAAATAAATACCAAAGAGCCTTGATAGGAAATGTTTTATGTATATAGATGTAAACAAACAGAAACATTGTACAGGTAAGAGGGATGGATATATTTAAAGAATTTTTGGAAAGTTATTATTTTCTCTGAAGTTACCTTAGGACAACTTTGTTTCAAAAAAATTTTTTTTAAAAGTAAGCTTTCTTACGTTACTACGCTGTCGTCTCATCTGTTCACTTCTGTTCCTTCGATCTTGTTCTTCTCTTGCATTTTCTTGGAGTTGTTTATCCTGTATGATGTTTTATATACATGTTATTAATTTAAAAAATCAGGAAATACAAAGAAAAACACACATTTTGATCACTGTCTAGTAGTTTAAAAATGCTTGTGTAATGTCATACGCCTCATTGAAAACTTATGTACTAAATACTAACTAAACATTACATAAAAAGAAATATAATTCAATGAAGAAAATTCAGTAAATCTTTTAAAGTATACATACTTAACATAAGGTCTTCACTAAACTACAGTTCAAAATTCAACAGAATGGAGAAACAGCTAGAAAAAACATTGATTAATGTCACAAAAATAATCAACTAATCAAAATTAGAGTTGCCATGTTATGAATAGAATTTGAAAACTTTAAGCTACTATGTATAAAAAGGTGTAGCTGCTTTTATTTTGTTATCATTTTGATGATTCAGAAGATTTATTCTCAATAATTTTGATCTACTGCCACTGTAACTAACTTGACTGGTTGCAAAGTAATAACTGAGACAAGTCTTTAGCCACCAGACTTTATAGAGACAATAAATGCAAATTCTACTGGCCTAATTGAATAAAAATTTTATATATCTTAACCTGAGAATATGTGTGTAACGTGAAATTAGCAATATTCTTGTGTACATGGATATACAACAGACAGTACTATCATATTTATATAGATAAAACAAAGGTCAAAACAATTTATAGCAAATGTATTACGTGGTGCTTTGCTCACCACAGGTATTGAAACCCAGTTTCTAGCATTGTAAGTCCACAGATATGCTGATGTGCCACTGGAGGGCATTTTGATAGAAAAAAAAATATTTTGTGAATTTATGAAGAAAACAACAACAATCTTAGGTTTGATTTTTGAAAACAAACTTCGAGCCTGTTTTAAATCAGGGCTTCCTAATGAATGATGTTTTTTTTATTTTTCCTTCACTGGCAAGGATAAATAGACCCTTATGGAGAATATTTAGATTATCTTGTACACGTGTGAGTACCCATTCTGGTGAACAGGATAAGCCTAGCTCTATTCCTTCCATCACTGTCATCCCACCTCAAATATTAAAATTTCAAAAGTAAATATGTATCTAATATTATGTTCAATTTGCTTTAATGTAAAGTTAATATATTTTTATGAATGTGATACCATATTAACATTATGATGTTTATGTATGAAATATACTACAAACAAAATTCAATATTGTACTTTATAATGTATCAAAAGAAAAAAATCCACTTCCAGGTATCAAAATAGCTGGAGAAAAAATAAAAAAATAAATTCACTGACTTGACTTTAGTCTCATTTTCTATAATAAATATTATCAAGTAAACCTTAATCTTTTCATATAGTCTATTTTATTTCATAGGCTAGGCCTACTGTTTGCTTTTTCACACACAACATTCTAATTCTGCATACATTTATTTTGTGTATGAGGTTAAATATATGATGTATTAGTAGATGTATAATTAATAATCTATAACCAAAAAGACCTATGTTTTCTTATGCTAATAAAAAAATATATACAATTTCCAGGTTCAACCCATCTTCCACTTCATGCAAGCACTCTACCAGTTATGGTGACTTGAAATTAGTCTCATTGTACACAATAAGTATTATAATTTAAGCCTTACTCTTTTCACGTATTCTATTTTCTGGCAGATGGCATAATTTTATTTTATAGGCTAAGCCTACTGTTTGCTTTTTCACACACGGCATTCTAATTTTACATACATTTCTTTTGTGTGTGAGGTTAAATATATGATGTATTAGTAGATGTATAGTTAATGATCTATAACTAAATAGGCCTATAATGCTATATTTTAAATTAAATGTTAACTCAAACTTACCAAAAAAACATGAAGTCTGCACAGTATTTATTTGTGTAATGTATATGTTAACAATAACATTACTGGTACGAATAGCAGATGATAGACAGGCATATCAATGAAAAATTGTCATTTTGCGCACCTTCACATGAGGGAACTGTGACCTGCGCAGTGAATGAGGTGGACAAACAAGCAAGCAAACAAACAGGGATTTCAAGTTTTATATATAAATATTGAGGTATTGTTTAATCTCTAAACCTGATTTTGTTCACTAATAAGATTACCGAGCTACTGGGGCTTGTAACTGAACAACGTATTCAACTTTTACATACATATAGATAGTACAAGTAACTCATGTTTATCCCAATTAGCTTATTCTAAAATCATTAATGTCTAGCTTAATCAATCTTTTAGTTTAAGAGAATTCTCAGCTTATGAGGTTTAAACAACTAATCTTCAATCTTTATAACATAAATTTGAAAATACTTGTAACATAAAAAATACACACCCACTGAAGTCTTTCCGCTTCTGATGTTTTTAAAGCATTTTCTACATTTTTCTCTGCTTCTCTGACTTTGTTGATAGAAGAAGTACGTTCCTTCACTAACTGTTCTCGTGCCTGAGCTTCTCGAAGCTATGAGATGAGCAGAGAAATAGTCAGTTTTAACAATAGAACAAGAAATGAAGTATAAATCCTAAAAAAATATTTAAAAACATCAAAAGTCTTGTTTGTTTCAATTTCACTTAACTTGAAAACAATGATTAAAAAAAAGTGCAGGAAATCACAAGAAAAAAATTAAAGATATTAAAATTGAACAAGATGCTTGACTGGTTTCAACAAGTGGACACTTCTCTTTTTCTGCTCCTGAAGAAAAAAGTCCATTCTGCTAAGGAGTTGCAACTTTTGAGTCAATTTCAATACCTTAACTTTCTTTACATGTTAGTAGGATTAACTCAATGAGTCATACATCCAATCTGTTATGATAAAAATCATTAGTTAAATAGATTTTGTCTTTTAGTAATCAAATACTATACTTAACAAAAGATGTGATAACATAGGATTAAAAAAAAAACATCAAGAATATTTGACAGATAAGGAACACAGATGTGAATTTATATATTTTCTATACCTTATATGAGAAAAAAAGGACAGCTAAATAGCTCCATAAGGTATTGCCAGAACCACACATTTTTCTAAATATCTGTACGGTATGACATGTTAGTGTAAAAACTGTTTTACTGAATATCCTATAAAAGATTTGATGTTAAGCCAAACTCAGCATTCAGTATTGATCAAATCTTGAACTTAAACTTCTTAGTGAAAGTGAATATCTTAGATCGTATCAAATATGCAATCATTTTTGCTAAGCAACCTTGAGCACATATTACAATATTTAGTTTCTAATCTGAGCCTGTTCTCCTTCTTCCTGAAATAAATAAAATAAAAATACACGTTTTTGTGCTTGATGGTAACATTTTTTGAATATATTTGAATTTATAAGTCTAATTAAATGATGAAATTTAAAAATAACTACAGTTTTTTCAAGTAACAAATTGTTCATGCTTATTTTGAAATAATGTTAAATTACACTGTCTGGTATTTTTTATAAACTATGACCTGGCCAAGAGATAACTATGAACACACATAAAATAACCATCAACAAAGAAAGTAACATAAATGAAGACCTTAATGCTCTCTCATATGCCTATTCTCAGTGAAATAAAATACCATGCAATGGGAAGGATGTTACTATTATTCTGATGTCAAGTTTATTACCTCTCTTTCTTTTCTCTCTTGTTCAAGCCTGGCCTTTGTTGAATCTGCTTTTAGCTTATCTTCTGCAACTCTCTTCTGTTCTTCTTCCTGTAAAATTCAAAAGAACCATAAACAACTACACACACAATGAAATTTGGACAAGTACAACTAATCCATATTTAAGTAATATATATATATATACACTTATACAACAAACATACTATTCAAAACTAAACTTACAAATCCTATCCGACAACTGACTGTATTTGTAAAGTTCTAATGCTATTGTAAATATGCTGTAAACCACTTACTTAAAGATTGTCACCTATTATATATATATATATATATATATATA
>NW_013668013.1:122160-129713 GCF_000517525.1 Limulus polyphemus | reverse complement strand
TATATATATATATATATATATATATATATAAACAATCTTTAGTCATAAAGGCCAAGTTAACTCCCCTACACAACTAAAGATATGTACAAGCCAGGGAAAATACTACTTTTCCTTGACATTATGGAGCATGATTTTTTTAAACACAAAAACAAAACAACAGCTTTTTATATTAAATTGTATTTTTAAATTAACTTACCTGCTCTTTCAACCAGAACTTCTCTCGTTCTGTAGGGTTGATCTCCCTCTCTGGTTGTATTCTTTTATAATTGGTACCCTAAAATAACAAGTCAGATAAGTTCTTGGTTTGAGATGTCCAGCTCCTTGAGTTTCACTCTAATATAAAACTTATGTTAACAACACCTACATAAAAATGCTCGAAGAGAAGATAAAGCACTCTATTCATAAAAAATTAAAACATTAATTAGAGCTGGGTGATTAGAGGAATTTGCTAATTGATTTTTCACTGGGCTCATTAATTATTTTCTCATAAGATTTGGAAAGTTGGAATAATTCAAAATAGTAATAATTGGTAACTCTAATTGTGATTAGTTGATTATTTTCATGACATTAATTGATTATTTTGTGACACTAATCAAAGTAATCAATGGTCATATGCACTCGATTATATCTGTTAATTAAGTTAATCACCCAGCTTTAGCACTGACACAATAATGCCTTTTCATTAGTTTCCTCAGCTGATCAAGACAGTATGAGCTAAGAAATCAAATTAAAAATAAAAGTTGAAATGTAGAGTCGAATTGAAGCATATGAACGGCAACAAGCCAAATCTGATGTGAATGGGCCCATAAGAGTAGGTCCAATGCCCAAAAGCAAAGGGTCCTAGAGTGGGAGCCTCCTTGATGGTCAATGTAAGAAACAACTGTGGAATTGTCATAGTGGATCATTGGATCATGACCAAGTGATCCACAAGAAGGGGCAGGAAATGGGAATATGAGAAGTTCAAGCACGTTGATGTGGCATGAACACATTCTATATCCTAATGCCAGAAGTCATGGCATTGTTCAAAGAAGTGTCCCAACCTGAAAGGGAAGAATCGGTAAAGGGATAGAGATCTAGTGTGAGTAGTAAGGGAAAGCCAGAAGTAGTACTGGAATGATCCAGCCACCATGACAGTTCCTGGAGTAGAGGAAAGGGGATGTTCAAAATCGAGGACAATGGAAAGAAGCCCTTGGATCCACAAGATACACTGGAGGAGGTGCATGTGTGAGTGACCAAAGGAATGAGGGGTGGTTCCAAGGAACCCAAAGTCCTCAAAAACAAAAGAACACCTTGCACAGGATGAAAATGAAAAGTGCAAATCATGGTGACCAGATATTCCATAGCTTGCAGGTGAAGAGGAGAAAACTGAGCTCAGTTGAAATAAGATATGAAGAAAACAGCCAGAAGAACCAGATATTGAGTAGGCATTAAAAAGGACAAGCCACTCCAACTGAGTAGTTCCTGTAAAGGCATTTGAGTGTGAGAAAGGAGCTATTAGAAAAAGGAGACAGCATAAATCTCAATAACAAGCAACAAGGAAAGACAAGGTAAACCCCAATAACTGAGTTCATGGAGTGAAGACTGGGCAATACCAAAGGACATAAGCAAAAGATAAGGAAAGGAACATGCCTGAGAATGAAATCGAGAAAGAGATTGGAAGATTAAGGTCATTCCTCGATTGGTAGAGCACTACCCAGTACCCAAGGCAGATCAGGGTAAATTCATAGTTCAAAAGACCATTCGAAACTGAGAAGAAACAACGTTGGGTGACAGGATGAGAGTAGGAGGTTGGTAACCAACAACATGTTGAACATAGGCTGCAAAATCCCCAACAGTTAATGAGCCTCCAGAAGCTATAGAATTAATAAAGCTTGTGTGTGTAATATCGTTACTCACACAGGAAAATTCATGATAAAAAAGATAAAGCTTTTGAAACAAAAGGTAGAGAAACCAAAAATCAAAGTTTTGTTAACATATGCAAATTTCATCAAAGTGAATTCAGACAGGAAGTTTGAACATGTCTGTTCAAAGCAGTGCCAAGGAAATCAATGAACTTATCACATGGAGGTTGTGTTGCCCTCCTATTGGCTATTGTTGTATGATGACATCATCATGTACAAGTGCAGGTCACATTAAACACATGAATTTTTGTGGAAGTTAGCTCAAGGCTAGTGGTATGCAAATCTCATAGGCAAACGTGAGGGAAATAGCATTTTCATGTGAGGAGTTGAAATTAAAGATTTCACATACAGAATCTTGTCATTTCTATGTATTTTAACCACAACTGCTGTTGTCTTTTCACTTGTTTATTTTTAACATAGCATCACATTTACTTATTAACCCTTTTATTATCCCCCAGACAATTAGGGAAATAATGCTTCCTAACTTATGTAAACAAATGTGCACTGATAAATGTGGTTACATTGGTTCAGTGATATCAGTTGCAATATGTGAGTTAGGAGTATAAAACTAATAAAGTATCTAGAAATCTAACAGACACAGCTTTCTTTCATTTGTGGTATACAGCTGTTGATTAATATTCCCATTTCAGACCAAAATGGATGGTTATCTTTGCTCAGGCTCCTGAGTCTGCCATTTGGTCGTCATTCCATGCTCTGACAAGGGAGAACATTATTCTAATAAATATACACAATGATATAAATATTTATGAATACTATGCTGTATATGGAGGTCAAACGTGTCAAGAATGTTCTTTGATAAGTCGAATTGAGCCAAGATGAACAGTCTATTAAGTAATAAAGTTCAGTTTAATGTTTGTTGTAAATTCCACAATATTTTTTATTTATATAGATTTGATGAGTTATCCATATATATATATATATATATATATATATTGGCCAGATTTGAAATAATTGGATCAGGTTTGATATCTGCATGATTCCTGTGAACCTTTAAGACCACAAATTAATTGGAAGAAGTCAGTCCCTTGAACATGAAGTTTGCCCATCATGAGATATATTCTGGAATCTCCTGTCACATTTTTCCTAATTGTAGTGTTCTGTGTGCTATTACTGGTGTTTGACTTACAGGTCTAGAAGCATAATTTTAACTTAATAGTACAAATGCAGATATTTCTTGTTTGAAACCAAATAATCTTTGGTTGCTCCAAGTCTATCCAAAACTGACACCTTCCAAAAACTGAAACTTTTTTTTTGTTAAATAGATAAGATATGATTAGCTTGTAATATAATTTGAAGGAACAATATCAAATTCTTTAAATCAAA
Organism: Limulus polyphemus; assembly: GCF_000517525.1. Classification (NCBI taxonomy): domain Eukaryota; kingdom Metazoa; phylum Arthropoda; class Merostomata; order Xiphosura; family Limulidae; genus Limulus; species Limulus polyphemus. Next base: position 126,468 of record NW_013668013.1, on the reverse strand, counting down.
GATAATTTGACTAACATACCCTTTGCATATGGACAACCATATTTCTCTCAAAGTTGCTCAACTTTTTATGTTTTGATTAGACTTTTTGTTTCTAGATACCATTGTCTTTGTCAAGAACAACTGTTCAGAATTGCATAAACATTTTATAAGGCCTCACCATGTGATCAAAATGACAGAAAGCATTTCACTAATTCTTAAATAAAATTACATTAAAGCAAAAGTGTTAAAAAGTATAATTTTACAATAGAACCAATCCTGTAATGAAAAGAAGAGGGCATCACTGTTACGATAGCGGAAGTCACGTGACACTGGGAGCATGCGTGCTGGAGTTTCTAGAAAGATCGTGACTTAGCGGGCAACCTCACAAATGTCCCAGTGTTTGCTAGATGCCCACTTTTTTAGTATATAAGCCAGAGATAGATTGAAGAGAAATAATGGAGATAATTGAGTCAAGCGAGCAGTAGGCACCATAAGTAAAGTGTGTGAATCGCTGTGAATTATAGCGTGTTTATAAAAGTAGTTAAGTTTAAAGTGACTGTGGAAATTAAGTGTATTACAAAGTTTGTAACGAGAAAGAATAAACTAGTTTTAATTAAGAAAGGACTTGTATCGCTGAAGTTTCTCGGAAAGAATTTCTACGGGAAATTAACAAACAAGCGGATATCACTATTCCTAAAAAAAATTTCCAGCAAAAACAAAAATGTTAAAACAAAGGACTAAATCAATTCTCATATTACTTAGATAGGTCTTTATAGCATTTTAATTATCACTGAGTAAATAGGTCAGAAACAGTATTTCTCGATTGTTTCCGTTTCACACACATAATTTATGCATATATTCAACACATAAATTATACATACAAATAGGACTTAATCAAGCATGCAATGTTTAAGTTAAAGCACCCATGTTAGTTCTCTTACTACTACTACTTACAACTGGAGATGTATTTTCAACAGGATCTGATCTTTCCTTGAAGTTGAACTTAGAAGCTGTCGATTTTGAGAGTCTTTCTAAAATCACAGGGGGATCAACATCTTCTTCAGTTCGAGCATTAATTGTAAGGTGGGCACCCTGAAATTGTAAATCCCCCTTCTTTATTAACACCAGCCTTTCTAAATACAATAATTTTTATAAGGAAAGATCTAGGAAATTGTGTGCTTTTTCTGAGAGAGTCTCAAACACACAGGCACAGCTCTTGGCTTTAGTAATACAATATTTATTAGGTAAAATAAAATTCTGGCAAATAAAACAGTAAACAAAGTAACAAAGAAAACACTAAATTGTTTTCTCGTGTCTCATGTTTTTCATCTATTCACATCAACAAAGAACTAAATTAGGTGAATGTGCGAGATATTTCCTGCCAGTGATAATAATTTATACTTGTTTTAAACAAAGATGTATTGATTCAAAGGATAGAAGTCTATATTCTGAATTTTAAATAAGTATAATTGAATACACATTGCAACATAAAATTCAGAACAGTACTATTATATTTTTGTATACTGAAAAACATTTCTTATGAATCATTTCAGTTCTATTTACTTCAAAATGTGAATAAAAAAAGAAAAAAAAAGAACTAGTAGTGTTTGACTGATAAGATTACAAACCTTGAAGAAGTTGGTTATGTCATGTATATGATTAGCACAACAGCCTTTTCTGGACATCGGGGCACCTTCTCCTTGCTAAATAGACACAAGACAAGAATTACATGGCTCTTTGAAAACGAAGAGTGGAAATTACTCATAAAAAAGGAACAATATAATTGGCTAAGATCATGTTGAAAATACACTTGATAAAGTATTCTACCATTTCTAAGAATTTCTCAGGTATTTTATTTTTGTAGTTGCATCTTAATTTTCTGTCATTGAATGAACATGTATTCACAAAATGATTCTAAGAAAGACACACATTTATAGCCAGTAAAACTTGCAAATAAAGTACTTTTATAATAAAATAAGTGATAGAGCAGGGTAATTAAGTCAATTAGTGTCACATAAAATAACTGATTAATCAAAATTGCAATTAAATGGATTCATATCTCAAAAATAATTAACTATTGTTTCCTATTATTTCAAATGTCCAGAAAACAATAATTATGATTAAATCAATTAATGTCATGAAAAGAATTAACTGATCAAGATTAGTGTTTCCTATTACACCATCTATCATGATTTTTCATTATTATTTTTGATTACTTCAAGTTTGTTCATTGATTAGTGTCACAACTTGTGCAAATAATCAAAATTAGTTTCTGATTATTACTACTTTCAATGGTTTCAACTATATAAGTAATTGAAATATTATGTTTATTTGTTGTAAAACAGAAAGCAACACAGTGGGCTATCTGTGCTCTGTCCACTGCAAGCATTGAAACCCAATTTATAGTGTTGCAAGTTCTTTTTAGCCATATCATGAGAATAATCAATTAGATGAATATACTAAATTAATGCTTCAATTAACCTTTTCGCCATGGGAACAGTATAATATACTCAAGTTCATATACACATTTGCACACATTAAGTATCTATACTATAACTTCTAATGCACTAAGTGTATCTTCACAAAATTTGGTAGACTTTTAGTAAAGATTATAAGTCTTTTGTACATAAAAAAATCAGATTTTTTAATGACATATTTTTATTATACATTTGTTTGTGGAAATACCAAGTCTATTTCGTTACCAGTCCAAGTGCGAAGAGTTTTTCATGTTATAACTAAAAAACTATTGTTCGTCCCAAAAATCTCAAATATTACTTGTGTAATCTAATTTGTGTAAAATGTTCGTTTTCATTAAATCTTCATATTTTTGGTTATTTTCTCTACTCTAACTCTATGGGATCTGTAAATTGAACTGGCCTCATAACCAACATAAAACATTTTGAAATACATTTAAATTATGCTTTTTTTCCTTCTAGAATGACTCCAGATTATAACATGAAAAGACAAATAGCTTAAATCTCATAACATAATACATTTATATATATCTTTATAATTTTCATTTTATTGACCTTCCAGCCATGCCTGGCTAACAATACAGAAGTTACAACAATGCAGCTCATGTGCACTCATGTTACCATGTCTAATAATATAAAACTGACCTTTAGTCTTTACAAAATGACTTGTCTTGGTTGTGTTTTAGTAGACTAGTATTTTGTAAAATACAGTCACATTTCAATTTTTATAAATTATATATGTATATACATTAATACTATTTACAAATAAGTTCTTAATTTTATTTTTCTTGAAATACAGAACAGTAAATAAAGAATTAAACAAAAATTATGTCTTCTAGCTACGACCTTTGTACTCGTTTACTGCTTGTCATAGGTTGCTAAGCCTCATGAAATTTCCCACGTGGAGGATGTGAAAAGGAATTTTTTTTTAGGTTTTATATATACATTTTAAATAACCCCCCAAAAAAATAAATGACTATATCCATACTATACAACTGCACTATAATTTATCAAGCGTGGTTACTACGCTGTACTTAGATCTAACAAAATATGAAATTTCGAGCTCACTAAAAACTTACCTTGTCCCTTTGAAATCTTGTGTGAAAAGAATGAGATTAACACAATAACATGTCAAAATAGCTGAGAAAACCACAAGAGGGACATTCTGAGCTTTTGATTGGTTATTCACATGTCATATATAGAAATAGTGTATTTAAGGGACCGTTTCCAAAATTGGAAAGAGGTGGGTGGGAGCCACTCTGGTTGATTCAGTACATGAGCGTGTGATATCTTAGCAAATAGAAAAGATAAGAGATTCTTATTCTATGTTTTAGCTTGTCAATATCGGTAGTTTGAGTTCCTAATTCATATGAAACTATAGACTTTGTATTTTGACACACACACACACAAAAAAATTTGAACCAGTGCTGCATTCAATATACCACGTGACACACAAAAACTGATGTTTAGCTGGTTTTTTAAATATTTATTTTTAAATTAAGAAATTAACTAATGTATTGTTACGTCTCCGTTTGTTAATTAACTTTACCGATACACTCAACTTCAACAATCGCGCTAAACAAACGCTGTAACATCTCTCGTGCTCTCTGACTGCAGTTCAATTACTCACTGTCTATCCACACATTACATTACCCTCTTTTATATACTCGACTACCCTATATCTAGTAAATACTAGAGCATTCGCCAAAGTACAGGATAGTTCTAGAAACTAGAGGGCGCCACACCAGTCACGTGACCTCGATGACGCAACACTGCCCCCTCCTTAGTATTGTTCGTCCCGAACAATAACCACATACAATAAACCAATAACAATAACAATTAACAATAACTTAAT
>NW_013668013.1:115501-121160 GCF_000517525.1 Limulus polyphemus | reverse complement strand
GTTTCTTTTGCTGTTCTTGTATTGCTTCCATTAAGTCTGCTAGGCTGTAGTTTGATTTGCCACTTCTCGTTTCCATTTTCTTTTTTATCCCACTTCTGACACCAATTTGTTACGTCTCCGTTTGTTAATTAACTTTCCGTAACTTCGTTCCGACGAAACTTTAGCGACACAAGTCCTTACTTAATAAAACTGGTTTATTCTTTCCGAATATAACTCTACCGATACACTCAACTTCAACAATCGCGCTAAACAAACGCTGTAACGTCTCTCGTGCTCTCTGACTGCAGTTCAATTACTCACTGTCTATCCACACATTACATTACCCTCTTTTATATACCCGACTACCCTATATCTAGTAAATACTAGAGCATTCGCCAAAGTACAGGATAGTTCTAGAAACTAGAGGGCACCACACCAGTAACGTGACCTCGATGACGCAACAGTATAATACTGAAATTTGAATTATAATATAGAATTTGATACTAAACTTATTGACATAAATTTATAAAATAGTAGTTCAATAAAATTTTGAATGCAAGTCAACAAATGTGATGACATGGCCTTTGACACATGACCCGTAGCGATAGGGTTAATGAGCCCAACGATAAATCAGTTAGCAAATTCCACTAATCGTCCAGCTCTAACAGTCGATGCAACATTAAGAAAGATACAAGATCAGAAATGAAACTTTCTTAGTTATCATGTCAGATTATGTATGTAACACAATGTTCATTGTGGTTATTACTTACAAGACAAAAACAAAGGGGCAAAGTAGTTGTAAAAAATGCAAAAACAGCCATAAAACCACAAAACTGAAAATTTGTATGTATCTCCCCATGGACCCAATGAACCTTCATACCAAATTTGGTGAAGATCCATCCACAGAGGGCAAAATAGTTACATGGACATATAACAGACAGTACTGTTATATTTATATAGATTCTGTACTTATTCTTCGCCCACATTTACATGAAATTATTAATTTACTGCTTCATTAAATTCAAATTTATACAAGAACACAACAAAATGTAAAGCAACACTTTCAGCATATAATGTTTAAACCATATACCCAATAACTTGGATAAAATGTGATAAGTGATAAAGATGAAGTTTTGTTTATTGTGTGATAAGAGAGGAAATTTCGGTTGGCCCTATTAAGCCTACATAATATTCTGAATGAATTCATGAACAACTGTTAGTTAAGATGTATTTATTGTTAAAATAAAAACTTGCCAGGTTATGTAACAATAATCTATTCACTTCAATCCCATAAACTTGATGCAAACAAACTGGGGGAAGCAGTATGAAAAGTGCTTATGAGGATATTCCCTCTGTGCTAATAGATAATTTATCTTAAAACTTTACAAACTACTCAAACAACAGATGGTATTAGAAGGATCACCAAGCAAGTTTGGAAAATGTATACAAAATTTTGTGAATTTTTTTATCAATATTCTCCATATAAAAATTACAATCTCAATGTATTAGTGAAATCACACTTGAAATAGAAAATTTAGTAATATTATGATAAAGAGGTATTACATGTTTTAATAAAGCACTGTAAAATATACAACTTATGAATTTTAACATTTTCTAACACTGAAAATGTATTTCTGATAGATAATAATAATCACTTCTCACATCTAGCTTTCCCAATTCAGCGCTGTCCTGTATATGTAAACTTTTCACTTGCCATTAGTTTTCAGGTTCCCACCTAATCTCTCATTTTCATTTGATATTGTTGTGTTGTTGCATGTAAATGAACATGCAACAACTCTCCACCAATAGGAGTGTGACACCACTTCCTAGTGCAGCTAGCTCCCTCTATACTGATTGTTCAATCATTACTTCGAAATTAGGCAAGAAAGTAAGATGCATTGGAAGTGGGGAGGAGGGTGGAAAGTGTGAGATGAGGTATCTATTGGAAATACATTTCCAGTGTTGGAAAATGTTAACTTCAAATATTATATGTAACCTCCACTTACTATAGCTAGAATCCCACACTGAAGTGGTGGAGGAACTAGTACAAAACTTTACCTCGGTGAGCCTCATTCGGCAAGCACCTGAACAGAACCCATGGAGTGAGACATACTATACTTTGGAACAGTATAGGTGAACACTCGTGGAAGAGTACACCTCATTTGTACCAGGGTACATTCTTTGCCTGGAAAGGAGGGGAATGGAAATGTTGCAAGGATGGGCAGAAGATACAAGCACAGTCAAAAACTATATTAGGCTCATGGAAGTACTACAAGTGTATTGTGGCTAGGGTGTGTCAGACCACACATGGTGGGTCAACTGGGAATTCTTCTTCCAATCCAAGGTAGGAGGAGGGTCCCTATCATCTCCACCTCAAGCCCAGTGAGGCAGACTGGGAAAGTAACATCTGCCCTGCAAATGAATGTCCTTAGGACTTATGATGGCTGGTTCTGCTGGTTAAATGTGAGAAGTGCCAGATGAAAGCAAAGCTATAAAAAAACATGAAGATTGAGGGACTATTCTGAAATAGAATCCAAAGAGAACTTCCACACTAAAAGACACATGAGCATGATCCAAAGGTATAAGGGGTTCCAAGGAAGCTCAAGTCCCTGAGAGATAGAGAACATCCCACACAGGAAGAGAAGGATAGGATAGAGCTGTGGAAACCAAACCCTTCATGGCACATAAATGCAGCAGAGAATGCTGTGCCCTGCTAAGATGGCAAGTGAATAACACACCCAAGTTAACCAGATACTGGATAGGTGTAAGATACTTCTCCAGCTTGACTAGTCAACCTAGATGAGCCATCTCTTAAAGAAGAAGAGTATGGGCAGAGAAGTCCTATTGGGATAGAGCTAAATGAGATCAGTCATCCATATAATGGTAGAATCTCATTTTCAAGCTGTGAATTGGAAATTGAAAAGCATACCACAAGGAAGTGCTTGAAACTAATAAATTTGACTGTCATGTAGAAACCAAAGGTAAATTCTGGATGCTGAGGAAATGGAAATGTCAAGATAGGCATCAGAGAGGTCAACCTTAGTCACTCAAAACCCTGTAGAAAAAGAACACAGGAGGATGAGAAAGATGACCATGGTAAACTGAAGAAGGTCAAGACAGAGACAGGACAGAATGATGACTGCCTAAAATTCATGCCCGCACAGATGGGAATTAGAGGAGAAGAGAAGTTCATGTCAAGGTCAGTAAAAGGCCCAGGCTGCAAGCAAGACTCCAACACCTGCTGCACAATAGCTGCCACTTCCCCTGACAGAGAAATAAGCACCTGATCCCATTGTGGTAGTCTGTCTAGAGTAAACAAAGTCCAGATGTTCAACAATATACAGCATGGAAATGACTGTCTCTGTGTAATTTTTGTTGTGGAAAATAAAAGCCACAGAGGCAGAATTGTTTGCACATATTTCAACTTAACCTTGATGTTGAGAAATCTCACACAAACAAAAAAAAGACGTCTTAACACACCAATGCCAAATCAAGAAGTGATGATTGAACAATCAGTATAGAGCAGGGTTTGGCAACCCGTGGCTCGTGAGCCGCATGCAGCTCTTTGTGCAATTACATGTGGCTCTTTATATATATATATATATATACTCCCCCAAAAAAGATAAAGCATAAACTCTCATTTATCAGAATAGAAAAAGTTAAAGACTCAATTAGGGATACAGATGGAATGATAACATAAAATTTGTTTTATTTCTTTGAACAATTTTTATGTTTTTAAATAAAAGAAAGAGGATACAGTTGCACTTTACATCTACTTGAAATATCTATTCAAATTCCAAGGTCTATATTACCAAAAATCATCAGCCAATTAGAATTTAAATGTGAAATGTAAGCAGACTTGCCAAGGTCTCATTAAGTGGTTAGAAGTACAACGTAATGTTAGGCAGGCGGTTAGGCCTAGGGCATGTTGCGGCTCTCAAAACGTTTTGGTCTTAGACTAAAACAAAAAAATGGCTCTATTTCTTTGAAGGGTTGCCTCTGGCATATAGGAACTCAACTGCCACACTCCTATTGGTGGAAGGTTGCATTATGTTAATTTGCATGCAACAACCTAGCAATATCACATGGAAACAGGGGAGATTAGATGGAAGCCTCAAGGCTTGTAGCAAGCAAAAATGTTTGCATGTAGAGGGCAGCACTGAATTGGGGAAACTAGATGTGAGTGGAGCTTATGTATTGTATCAGAAATTTGTGATTCAAATGTGGAAAGCATAAATGTAGTTAATCAAGTAACTTATGACATTTGTACTAAATTTACACTCAATATTTTATTACAATTATAATATCCAATAGTGAAGGACTAAATACATTTTATGAAAAATTTGCTGACAAATAGCAGAGAAATTAATATGTGTATATATATATATATATATCAGGCATAGGGCTATATGGATGGTTTAATCATTTGTACTTATGGTAGTACAAAACATCTTTAACCCTTTTCTTACCACAGGAGTGTTCTTGGTATACCTGCTATGTATATTCCCGGGAACATACAGGCACACTTTGATATAGATTTTCATACTGAATCAAAGATGTTTTGTACAGCCATTTTTCAATAAATCAATGAAATATAAAATGATTGACATTTCATCAAAGTTATAATTTTTCTACACAGAAAAGGTATTTCTGAAAATACTTACCTCACATAATAGCTTTTCTTAATCAATGCTGTCCTCTACACATTCAATTTTTTGCTCTCCACTATCCTTGATACTCTCACCTACCCCCACATGTTCAATGTGGTACAACTATACTGTAGCATGCAACAACCCTACACCAATAGGAGTACAGATACACTCCTGGTGCAGCTGTCTTCCCCTGGATTACAGAGTCTAACCTCACTTCTTGATTTGGCACTTAAGTGTTTAGAGGATTTGCTCACTGCACTTTGAGTTTTCAAATTTTGCAAAATTTTGTTGCATTTGTACTTAAACATTTGACTCAATAATCTAACAGGAGCTCGGCATAAGTTGAATTTCTTTCGTGAAAATTTGTCTTTTTTTTTGGTGTACTTATTCACTCAAAATTCAGTGATGAATTAGCAGTTTATTGACATAACAACTTCAATTGCTATCACTACCATGGTTCAACCATCTGTTACTGTGACCATGTGTGCAACATTATCAGCAGAAGAAGTTTCAGCTCTAGTCTTCTGGGAAATGGAGTCATTCATGCAGGCTCGGGCTCTCTTGACAGGAGGATGAAACCTTCAACAGCCTTTTCCCTCCTCCTTCCTTTACTGTAGTCTTTTTCAGCTGCTGTTGATGCTCTTAGACCTTCATTAGATTTTCTGGACTTGGTAACACAGGTTTGTTATGTTTTGTCCTTAACCCCAGTGTTGTATGACCCCTACCCTTCCTTGTTACATGACACTCCTATTCCCGAATTTTGTTTTTTGTCTTCTTCTGATATCAGGGTCCATGCTGAGCATTTTGCCAACCTATTACATTCAGGGATTAGCATGAATTGCCCCCGCTCGCTCTTCTGAGCCTCATGCTGGGCTTGAAATCTTTTTTTGGATTCTCAACAGTTGGATTCTTTATTCCCAATATGGGGTTTGGACTCTGATACCTTAGTCCATTTCTCTCAGGCACAGTTTTCCCACCTTCATTTAACCCTCTCTCCCTGGGTACCCTTTACTGCGCATGACACAAGG
>NW_013668013.1:108883-114645 GCF_000517525.1 Limulus polyphemus | reverse complement strand
GGCACGCACACGAGCAGCTCGTGGGTAATGTAAATTGATAGTATAACGTGAACTGCACGTTCTCCTAGTGATTTACAATTTATAATGGCGTGGATAGTAGTTAGACACGATTCAAATGGCAGTAAAACAATAAAATTTAATTATAAATAGATGTATAATGTTATGAACTTAAAGCTATTTAGGATACTTCATAAGTTACAATTTAACATCATTGTAGAAAGAAAAAAAAGACTAATTTATGTTTATTTGAATTTTTTTTGGTGGTTATGAGGTCGGTTGAATTGACTGATCCCATTTTGAGATAGGGTACAGAAAATAACATATAAACTATGAGGATTTAGTAAAAAAAAGTTTGAAATGCATTTAGGAGGTTTTAGGGATTACATAAAGGAAATTTGAGATTTTTAATTTTAACATGAAAATTAGTTTGCACATGGACTATTCAAAACAAATACTCAATATATTCATGGACAAATCTTTATTTTATTTTATTAAAAATACTTCACTAAAAAATTACTTTTTGTATGTGAAAGTCTTGTAATATTAACTGAAAGACTGTCAAATTTTGTGAAGATATACCCAATATATTGAGAGTTATAAGTATTAAATTTATATCAATTTTAAATGAGTACAAAAGGTCACGTGACTCAGTCAAATTGACAGACCCTGTGTTGAGAGTTAACCCAATCACTACAGCTGCTCTAAGTGTGCATGAAATTTTTGCAAGTCACATACAGCACACTTGCATTCAAGTGCCAGAGTTGGACTGTATCCTATATGGTGAATCAGAAGTCAATGGGTTAACCTTAACCACCCTCCGTCAATACCTCTCTTTCATTCACCTTTCATTCGCCTGAGGGTTTTTTTTGGGGGGGGGCATTCCCTACTGTTGTACACGTTGGCATATTTCTATTCCTTGGCCATGTCCATTCACACTTGGCTCCTGTGTTGTTGGAATCTTTTAGGAAGAGATGTCCTTCTGATGTGGATGTGTTTTCCCCTACATCATCAAGAGATTTATGCATAGCGCCCTTTTTGCATCAGTCTGTTTTTGGAGGTATCCCCCAAGTCTTTGGAGTCTTGTGTGGAGTAAGCCCATCTACATTCTTCCATATCCTCCCTGGCCACTTACCTGTATCCTGTCCCTCCATTTCCACCCCCCATACTTGTTCCTTCTGCTCAGGTTTTGGATGCAAATCATTACAGTATTTGCCACCGACCCATCTGCTGACAACAGTATCTGGTTGGTAGAGGACTTGTAGGGGCCAGGCTGTACAAGTCTGTCTACATATGGAAAACCTATACTACAGATCCTTGGGTTGTACAAGTCTCATAAAAAGGACTCTCCTATCTTTTCTACACACCTTTTCCACTTCCCTTTTCTCCACCTTGGTATCTCACATCCAGACAGTGACTTTCTGAGGCAGTTCAGGACCTTCTTTCCAAAGGCACTAAAGAACCTGAGACTCAGTCCCTTCAAGGGTTTTTATTCCTGGTTGTTTGTTGTCCCCAAAAAGACAGAGGACTGGTGGCTGATCATCGACCTTTCCTGTCTAAGCCACTATACAGATCTTCCTGGATTCACCATGGAATTGTTCCTATCTCTCCAGTGGGCATTTACTCCAGGTTTGTGGATGACAAAGGTCAATATGTCCACATCCCCTGCATCCCATTGGTTCCTTCAATTTTTTCACAAGGACTGGACCTACCAATTTAGAGCTCTTACATTCAAGCTGGTTTTGGGTTTTGCCAAATGGCTCCACTCTCGAGGACTTCATTTCCATCATTACATGGATGACTGGCTTCTTCTAGCTTCCTTATTAGCAGTTTCTTTCTGACACACTCAGATTTTTGACAGAAAAGCTGCACATGTTGGTTGGCTGATCAAGTTAAAGAAGTCTATCCTGACCCTAATATAATATCTTGTTCATCTTGAGGTCCTTTTCAACTCTTACCTCAGTCATGCCCAACCTTCTCTGATTCAGCTATGGTCTACAGAGCTCATAGTTCAGAAAGCACTATCCTCTCCTACTCTACCTGCATGGGAAGTTGTATCATTTTTGGGGACTTGGGTGTCCTTGAAAGTCCTTACTCCGCTGGGTCAGGCCCACATGATAGCTCTTTAGTGGGCATTACACAATCAGTAGGACCTTGCTAGGGATCTCCTGTATTTTCCTATCAACCATCCTCCTCCTCTTCTCAACAATTTTGTCTGGTGGCTAAACAAAGACAACACCATGTCTGGATTTCCTCTTCTACCTTCTAGACTGGATTTACACATTTTTCAAAAATGCTTCTCTGACAGGTTGGGGAGCATACTTAGATTCTCAAGAGATTTCAGGACAATGGTTGGTGGTCGAGTCTAAATTTCATATCAATTTTCTAGAACTTTTGGCTGTTTATCGAGCTCTGGATCATTTTCATCCCCTTCTGAAGGGCATTTCAGTCATAATCCATTCTAACAACTTCACCTTGGTCTCTAACATTACCTGGCAAGGGGGCACCTGTTTTTATTCTCTCTGTTTTCAAACATTGGATATTTTGTTATGGGCTCACAACCAGCATGTTCACCTGCAGGCTTGTCATAACTCAGGTGCTCTCAATCTTGTCGCAAATTGGTCATCTTGTCCTGACAGGATTCTTCACACTGAGTGGTTCTTAATCCACAGGTCTTTCAGTGGCTATGCTCTCAGGTACACCCCAGATGGACATTTGCCATCCATCAGAACAACAAACTTCCTCTCTTTTGGTCACCATTTTCACATCCTTCAGCATTGGCAGTTGATGCTTTCAGCCAGGATTGAAAGGACTATTACATTTATGCCTATCCTCCCATCCATCTAATTCCCAGAATCTTATCCTCATTCAAACTACTCTGCATTGAGTCCTTCTCGCAGTGCAGTTCTGGCCTGCTCAGACTTAGTTCCCATTACTATAGCTTCTACATGTGTCACCCCATTACCTCTTCCTCCCACTCCATCTCTCTTTCATCAACCACATGCATCTCTGTTTCATCAATCCTTTACCACACTCCGGCTTCACATGTGGCTAGTCCAGTCCTTTGCATGAAGGACTGGTCTTTCAACACAGGTAGTTTCCCTTATTTCTAGTTCAGTCTATCATTCCTCATTATCCTTGTATTAGCAAAAATGGCATTTTTTGCCATTCGTCGCTTTGTCATAGCCTCATTCCTTCTCACCCTACTATACCTCATCTTTCTGAGTTCTTCACATGGCTGTTCGACAATGGTTTTTCTGTGTCAACCATTACAGGCTACCAGATGGCCTTGTCCTCTGCTTTCTGTTTTTCCAAGTTCTGCAATTTATTTCCTCTCCTCTCATCTCCATTTTGTATCCTCCCCCTCCCCAACCCTCTCCTCTACTGGATTGGAATCTGAATATAGTCCTACATGCCCTGACCCTTCCCCAATTTCAGCTTTAGTGATTTTAGCCTGTGATTTTCTGTGTCAACCACTGCAGGCTATCAGGTGGTCTTGTCCTCTACCTTTTGTTTTTCCCTCTCCCGTCATCTCCCTTTTGTTTCGTTCCTTTTATTTCAATCGTCCCCTCTCCCCTACTGGATTTGAATCTTACTGTAGTCTTACATGCCTTGGCCCTCCCCAACTTGAGCCTATGGGGGATTGTTCTCTGTACCAACTTTCCTTGAAAACCTATTTCCTTACCAGTTTGGTGTGTGGGCATCATCAGTCAGATGTGTTTGCCATTGATGTCTCATGCATCCTCAAACATAGCACCTATGTCATCGTCTAGGGCCTTCCTTCCCTAGACCTCGGAAGCTTGTGAGGGTAATGTTTCATTCACCCTATTTCCCTACCCTTCATTTCTCATTTGTATTCCCATTCAATTCTGGAACGACTCCCATGTCCAGTCCAAGCTTTACGATGTGATGTGGCATGCATGGCTTCCTTCTGTGGTTCCAATTTCTGATTCTTTATCAACTGGACTGGAATTCTTCCATATCCAGATACTTTTTCCTGCTTACCCTTACAGGTTGGACTCACCAACTTATTAATTTGACTTATTCCTCTTTATCCTTACACGACCGTCACCTTTTCCAAATTTCCTCTCACCAGGTCCATATCTCACCATGCCCCTGGCTGATCCTTTTCATCATCCACTGGAGGAGATTATCCAGATCGGCATGTGGACCATTCTTCACACTTTCATTTCCCATTATCTATATCATTTGGCCATCTCCTCAACCAGATTTTGTCTGCCTCCTGTTGCAGCCTTACACACTATGGTATCAATATATCTATTGCTTCTTGTTAGATCCTATTCAGTGGCAAATCTCTACTGTATGACCAGTTAGGTCACTAATGCCCATTGATAAAATGGAGTTTTCTGCATACCACTTGTAGGTCCTTCCTCTCTGTGATTTGCATCATAAAAATGTCTGTCCTCAATCATACACTTATGTACCAATATGAGTAAAGCAAAATGAGATTGTTGCTCCTTTGATCAAATAAATCAAGAATGGCCTGCTTTTAAAAATAGTGTTTTGCAGTCACTCATTGCACTTTCTCTGATATAACATTCTTTCCAATGCATTCCCCCTCTTCTTCCAGTGCAGTACAGGAGTCCTTACCACTTACCAGCTCCTAGACACTGTGGTGGTGGTGGACCATGGACCCTTCCTATGAATATGTTCAATACAATTGAGTTGAGAGTAGGGTGGTGGTGTTCTGCCAGTGTAGAACCCTCCTCCTACCATGTACCAGAAGTGGAATATCTGGTGCCATCTGGTCATGGACTGGAGCTGATCCATCATAATTTAGTTCACCCTTCCAGCTGATGAAATTATACTCCAGTTCCTATTCTAGGTATATGCTCAGTTTAAACATTAAGAAATGATTAATTTTCATTTTTGCTGATTGATTGTCATCATTAACAAGCAATTCATAAAACAAAACACAAGCTCTTGCCTGAAAAAAAGTAACACATACTTTGCATGACAAAAGACAGAAATAAGGAGGAGAAATGGGAAACACCAAGATGTCATAATGCATGGTGAAAATTCAACCACTAAACCTAATCAATTTTTGTAGGTCAATGTCCAGAAACCACATCTTTCCAAGTGGCAGTGTGCCCTTTGAAAATGTATAAAAGTTTATTTGTTCCCAAGTTTACAAAGCCAATAAGTTCAGATAGTTTCTACAGTATGACAAGTTTTCTGGTTGACAAAATACATCTATTGTGATGTAAAATCAAGGGTATATGAGTCATAATAATTTGGAGGCACTATAATATACTTTAAATTACAGCTCCATCGACATTACAAAGAGAGGGGTTTTCTTTCAACCCTTATTTTTACCAATGTGACGTATTAGGTCGTCACGAAATTAATGTCATCTTTCTTTAGATAGAAACACCCGAACAAGTTATATATCAAAACAAAACATTTATTAAATGAAATAGTCTCAATTCTTATCAAAGATGCTTTTTCATCTTACAATCAGGTTGTTAATGCCCTGATTAAAGAAATCACTTGACTCTGAAGCAAAAACATATAGATGTCTTCTTTAACACCTTCCACACTTGCATATGTTTTCTCATTAAGATGGTGTTGCAGCAAACAAAAAAGATGGTAATCTGATGGTGCCATATGTGGAGAATATGGTGGGTGGGGGAGAACTTCCCAATCCAACTCCATAATCTTGTGTTGCGTCAAATGTGCCACATGTGGACACGCATTGTCGTGGAGAAGAACACCTGTTCAATTAAGGAGTGAAGGGCATTTCT
>NW_013668013.1:106064-108778 GCF_000517525.1 Limulus polyphemus | reverse complement strand
TGTGGATTGAGGAGTTCGAAATTAATTACTCCTTTGATTTCCAACCAAATGCAAAGCATCACTTTCTGCGGATGGAGTCGGAAGCGGGTTTTGTCTAGGATTGAGCCATTGCTTTTGGCATTTAATATTTGCATAAAGAATCCATTTTTCATCACCAGTGACAATTCTGTCCAAAAATGGTTCATGTGCATTACGCACTAGAAGAGACAAAGCAATGTTCACACACTGGAAATGATAATAATCAAAGAGTTTGTGAGGCACCCAAGCACCTTCTTTATGGAGTTTTCCCATATTCCCTAGATATTTATGTATTGTTTTACGAGAGACATGCAATTTCAGGGCCATTTCAAGAGTGTTTTGCCTTGGGTTAGACTCAAGAAGTCGGCCTCTGCCATCACAGTTTTTAAGGCTAAAGTCACCTGAACAAAATTTGCTGAACCATCATTAACACTTATGAACGTTCAAAACATTTCCATAAATTTCTTTGATATTCGTTGTGGCTACAGAGGCATTGTTTCCCTTCTTGTATTCAAACAGCATTATATGCTGAATGTGTGTCTCATCGTGTGCCATCACTATAAGGGATTAGAATATACTGAACTTTACACATTATATAGGCTACACTAATGTGACATTTAGGTGGTTTGTTTAACTATTATATGTGATGTACGTTTTTGGGAGTGATTAATGAAAGTGTTCTAAAACGTAACATTAATTTCTTGACGACCTAATAATCTTAAATAAAGGTTACAAGCAGAAAACTAACAATACTATTTTTCAAAAGAATGATATCTCAAAAAATCTTAAGTAATAATTCATGATTCACAACTTCTGACATAGTGCACACTTGTGTTAACAAAACAGAAACTTACCCAGTTAATCAGAACAAACTTTGGCAAACTAGTGTTGGGATCTGTTACTCTACAAAATGCATACATAATTTTCCCACTGTTCAGTTCATCAACAAGCTCTTCTAATCCATCATCTGTAACAAAAACCATACATTTCCCAAAGATTAAAAATAGTCAAGGCAGTAGGGAACAGCTGACTATGCTGCTGCAAGGAAGGCACGTTGTGACAGTTATTTATCAACACAGAAAATATTTCAAGCGTAGAATTAATAAAAACCAATAACCTCAAATTTTGATGAAACCTTTTAGTATTAGGAAAAATTACTTGATAACTTCTAGCGATGAAACACAAAAATCTTCTGACAAGAACTATAATTTGGTAACCAATGGCAATACACACTTTGATTTGGTTTTTATTATTTTGTGTTTATGCCAAAGAAATTACTGATATACTTCAAAATAACATTCTTTTTCAGAAAACAACACAATGAATAGATTTCTATGATTAGATCCTACCTTCTGTCTAGTTTGGTGAAGGACTCCACACAGAGTCCAAAACATCATTTCTTAACCAGAGAGAGAGAAGGCAAAGGCAGTCCTCAGGAAAAAATTAATCACATCAACACACTGCATAAAACTTTCCCTAAGTGAAAAGTTTCACTACAATTGTGTATAGGGGGGAGGGAATGTTTCTTCCAATGACCACACATATAAAATTATATCTAGCCATTACAGATGCACAAGTTATTGACTTACCTCCTTTAGAAACAAGCATAAGGTTGTTGGTTTGTTTTTCATAGCCAAATAATGCCCTGAAGAAAAAATTAAGCATACATGTTAGAACTTAAATCATCAGATTTCATAACCATAATAATAGTTTAAATACATTTTAAGGTAAATGATCATCTTAGAAGGTTCAGTTAAGTTTTATTATTGTAGTTTTAGCTTTTTGAAGATGTTATGGTGAACTTAAACATAAAAAGATTTGCTACTGCTCACTGAAGGATGTCATTTTGAATATTAGTGATAATAAAGAGCTGTGCCAAAAGAACTAAAGAAATTCAAACATAAGGATGATGCTGGTCAGTTTAATTTACTAATGCTGCTGCAGAATTGCAACAGAAGATCAAAGCAAATTCAAACTGATTATCAAGCCTATTGCTTCTTTCTAGGTGACCTATGATGATCGCTAAATCAACAGTTTCATCACAGTCTGACATAACAAACTGAAATCCTTAGCATTTCTTGCCAAAAATTGACTGCATTCAACATTATGTTTTTTTTAACAACTTCCAGGTTTTTAAAATACTAGTGGATTTGATATCCCAAAATACAATTGAGTAAAATAATCTATAAAATTCCTAGCTATAATATTTTTCCCCTCAAAAAAGTGGCTTTCCATTGTTAAAACACAAACTGTCGAAGAAATGCATTTTTGTTCAGTTAGGTCGATTAACTCTTTCAGCACAGGCTCAGTCCCTGGGATCAACATTGTAACCATTTAGTGCTTGTTATAGTTTTCATGCTATAACTTTTAAATTAGTAAGCATATGTTCACAAAATTTGGCAGATTATCAGTAAACATTAAAAGGCTTTCATATGCAAAATATCAAATTTTTCTATTCAGTCTTAAGGTTTTTTAAGCAATGTTTTTCTCATGCCTTTTTCTTTTCACATGTTGCCTATCCAACATGCAAAGTAATTTTCATTTTAAGATTAAAAATACTTTTATGCATCAGAAAATTTTCAAATCTCACATGCAAAATCTTTATAATGTCCAGATAGTTATCAAACATTTCTTAAAATAAAACTTTATATTTCATCTGTTATTTTCACTAATGAATCTCTGTATAGGTCTTTTTT
>NW_013668013.1:87508-105266 GCF_000517525.1 Limulus polyphemus | reverse complement strand
AAATATTGTAATAAAAGTATTTAAAGTAGGGAACATTCTATGGATATTTTTTCCATTTTTACTGTCATGTTAATTATGCTGTCAATACTTGCAGGCTTGTAGATCATAATTCAAATTTTAGTATTATACATTATTTAATTTCTTAATTTAAAAGTAAATATTAAAAAAACAACACCTAAACATTGATTTTTGTGTGTCACATGGTAAGTTGAATACAGCATTGGTTCAAATTAGATGTTTGTGATGTCAAAATACAAAGTCTATAGTTGTATACAAATTAGGAACTTGAATTACTGATATTGACAAGCTAGAATATAAAATAAGAACCTCTTTTTTTATTTGCTGAGATATCGCTCATGTACAAAATCAAACACAGTGGCCCTGCTCACCTCTTTCCATTTTTGGAAACACTCTCTTATATACACTTACCTGTCTACGACATGTGAATAACCAATCGGTAGCCCAGAATGTCCCTCTAGTGGGTTTCTGAGCCATTTTCAAGTATTACAACATCAAATCATTCTTTTGATACAAAGCTTCAAGGTGGTATGTTGAGTCTTTAGTCTGCTTGAAATTTCATATTCTTTGTTTAGACCCAAATACAGTTTAGTTACTAAGCTTGATAAGTTATAGTGGAATTCTATGGTATCGATATAGTAATTTATGATTTTTTGGTTATTTTAAATGTATATATAAAACCTTAAAAATTATTTTGTTTTACATTCTTCGCGTGCAAAATTTTATAAGGCTTAGCTACTTATGACATGCAGCAGACAAGTACAAAGTTCATAACTAGAAGAGATAATTGTTTGCTTTACTTCTTTATTTACTGTTCTACGTTTTAAGAAAAATAAGTTTATAAACTTATTTGTAAATAGTATTAATGTATATACATATATAATTATTAATAATTGTAATGTGACTGTATTGTACAAAATACTGGTCCACTATAACACAGCCAAGACAAGTCACTTTGTAAAGATTAAAGGCCAGTTTTATATTATTGGATATGGTCCACATCATTGTAACTTCTGTATTGTTAGCCAGGCACAGCTGAAAGGTCAATATAATAAAAATGATAAATATATATATATATATGTATAATGCTCTGAGATTTTAGCTACTTAGTCTAAAAATTTGAGTTTTTGTGTTGTAATTTGTGTTCATTCTAGAATGAAAGAGGCATAATTTGTATTTATTTTCTAATTTTTTATGGTGGTTACGAGATTGGTCAAATTGACTGAACCTATACAGAGATATATATATATATATGTAGGCAGATTTTGTTTAAACAAGGCCTATACAGAGATTCATTAGTGAAAATAACAGATGAAGTATAAAGTTTTATTTTAGGAAACATTTGATAACTATCTGGACATTATAAAGATTTTGCATGTGAGATTTGAAAATTTTCTGACGCATAAAAGTATTTTTAATCTTAAAATGAAAATTACTTTGCATGTTGGATAGGCAACATGCGAAAAGAAAAAGGCATGAGAAAAACATTGCTTAAGAAACCTTAAGACTGAATAGAAAAATTTCGACTTCTTGAGAAGAATTCTAAGAAGAAAGTAAACCTACAGACATCAGTCTTGTTTAACAAAATCTGCCTATAAGAAAATCTGTCACCAAAGTACACCAATATATATATGTATATACACACACAAAATTAACATAGCATTTAAAGGATCAAAAAGGGACCTGTTAGTTCTTTGGAGCTGTTCCATCTCCTTAAAGAAAAATTGAAAAAATAAATTAAACTCTGATTATTTACGTATTCATCAGTACTTCCCTAGAACTCTCATAAATTTACTACATCCATCACATCTGAGAGCAGCCCATTCCAAAAGCCAATCACACTGTTAAAAAAAGTAAAACATTGCCAAAATCTATATTTGTGTCCCCTTTAACTTACTTTTGCTATAAGGATAGGCTTAAAATTTTAGTTTTGTGTTCCATGAAGTGCCAAAAAATTAAGAAGGGGGGGACATGATTTATGTATTTGTAAGACAAGAATAGCAACCAATCAATTAGTCCTTTAGGGCTGTCCATGCACACCTATCCTTGCCAAGATAATTTCTCCCAACCTTTACAAATTCTCAGAATAAAGAATAGCCAATACAATTTCCACAAATCTACCACAATAATAATATCAAAGATTCCTCTTTAAACTACAGAAAGCTGTTATTAGCTTTGACTTAATTTAAGCCATAATTCATAACTGTATAAAGGATGACACCTGAGATGGAAAGGTTATCATACAAGGATAAGTTAAGATCTCTGAAATCATTTTACTTCAATAAGATGACCCCTCAAAGGGGATTCGAGGTGTTTAAGATTATTAAAGAATTGATAATGTTGATGCACCATATTTTTTTTATATTTAATATTGGGAATGGGAGAATAAGGGGACCCAAATATACATTTTGGAAGAGTAGGAGTTACCTTCAGTTAAAACAGTTTTATTTTCCTAACAGCCTGGTTGGCCTTTAGAATGAGATGCCTTCACATGTGATGCAGAGATCCTGATAATGTTTGCCATGATCAGAGTGATACTGATCATATTTTGCCTCAATCAGTAGTCAGTAATTCAGTATCATTAACAAATATGTCTGCATGCTGGTTTATGTAGCGAATGAACCATTTATAAGATTTTGAATGTGTCAATATTATCTTATTGTGTATTTGGCCTCAAGAAAGTACTACAAAATGACATACACATAATTTATACATTTATTTATTTATAATTTGCTTAGTTCTCATTTCTATGGCTGAGAAATCTTTGCCCTTCTCCTGTTCTTAGCCCTGTCCCACATATGGCAAAATAAAAAACATGTTAAAAAAAACAACACATAAGTAACTTATAACTTCACAATCAGTACAGAAAAGGAAAGAACTTTATTAGTCAATTTATTTCATATTTTTCAACTATCAATTTGATTATTCTCAGACAATAACTCTAATGACCCTGAAATTAAGTATGATCCTTGTGTAGAGAAAACTACAGGTAAAACACAAAATGCTACTAAAAAGAACTTTTGATGTTCATATAGGAGGTTCAAGAAAATATGAAAATTTATAATGAAATTAAGTATAAATTATCCCTAACATGAAATTCATATTTAATGCAAATACTTTATATTATATTTAAAAAATCTAATTTTTTGTATATGATATACTTTTCACACATACTAAAAGACTGCCAACTTTCAATAAGATACACATGATAAATTTGGGATTATGGTAAATTACAAAATTTTAATACGGGCTCAGTCCATTGTCTGAGCAACACTGCTAATGGCAGGTGTGATACATATTCTTGCATCAGCGAGGTCACGTGACTAGTATCACACCACGTCCTTCTCGAACCTTCGTGAATTATCGGGAGACTACTAGATTGGGGGTAGTCTGGTATATATAAGACGGTCACAACGTGATGGAACGATGAGTAATTGAACTGCAGCCAGAGAGTGTGTAATTGAACTGAGTATTGTTGAAGTTGAGCACGTGTGACGTTCATTGTTATAGCACGACTGTTGAAATTAAGTGTATATTCAGAAAGAATAAACCAGTTTTATTTAAGAAAGGACTTGTGTCACTAAAGTTTCGTCGGAACAAATTTACGGAAAATTAACTAACGAACGGAGACGTAACAATATGCTTTTAGGCTTACAGGTAAGGAGAATGTGGAATATAATAAATTTTGCAAACTATTGAAAGTTATAATTTTCCTAAATGAAAATGTATTTCCGATAGGTACTTCGCTCTTCTCACAAGATTAGCTTTTCTTGTTTTGTGCTGCCCTCTGTATGTGAACTTTTTAAGAAATGCATGCCACAAGCCTTCATCGTTCCTTTGGAATCGAAACTTCCCACATGTCTCTCATGCAAATCATTATGCGTCACCTATCCACCAATAGGAGAGAATTACTATCATGTGACTTCCTCTATGCGCCACTACCGACTATCATTTTGTAGTTTGGCAGAAAATGGGAGAACCAGAAGATTGTTGGGGGGACGGGTGGGAAGTGTGAGCAAAGGGAAGTACCTATCAGAAATACATTTTCATTTAGGAAAATTATAGCTTCCAATAAGACAGAAGTTTGAATGGAGGTAAAGTGAGAGCATGAAGGACCACATTAATGTTCCAGTCTGGTAGCAACTGACACCTTGGTGGCCTATCGAGCAGGAAGAAACAGATAAACATGGACAGGACAGGGGAAGCAAGGACCCTGCAGAAATGGGAAAAATGGAAGGTATTGGATAACACCGCCCGAAACTCCAAAATGAAGGAGACCAAAGAATCACTTTCAAAGAGCCACATGAGACATTCGGGGATACAGGCAACCATTGAGTGAGAAACCCCGAGTCAATGCCCAAGAGCGATAAATGCTCCACTTGCATTGATAGATGGCCACAGAAGAAGAATGAATGGAATGGGCTAAATGTGAAGTTACTCTGCGAAAGAAACCAGAACTCCTTGCCATGGACCTGACAAATGCTATATGTGAAGACAGAGGACAGACAGCATAGGATACACACCAGTGACAAGGTTGATGGAGCATGTCAGGATGGAAGGGAAAAGGAAGGGGAGGGACCACCTGCAGTTGGAGTAACTAAGGGAACTAAGGTTTAGCAGGCTAGTAAGGAGCAATCCGAACGACCGTGCAAAGAGTGGCATGGATGGGGGAGACCACCTGATGAAGTAAACAGATGGGAGAGTAAATATAAAGGCACAGATAAAACCACTCCTGGCTGAAGGCATTGACAGCCAAGGCTCGAGGATGGGGAACCGGAAACCAAAATTGAGGTAATTTGTGATTGAGGGTAGTGGCAAAGGCATTGATATGGGGCATACCCAGATGCAGACTGATCCAAAGTCCATGAAGAACAAGGCATACCAACACCCTCCCTCTGTTGAGAAGCAAATCGGTCCATGTGAACCCTAATATCAGGGGACGGGAAAAGACTAAATAGGGTTGGGTTATATTACTTTACATTGTATTTGGGTATTAAAAGATTTGTGACTTTTGTTCCTAGCCAAAACTGTGACATTTTTCCTGTGACTTTATTTCTGGCCACCGTACACTCGTATACATAAGCAGTAACCTCTTCAAAAACTGTCAAAAGATTATTAAGGCATGGCTTTCCCCGAGTGAAATCATGCTGACAACCCAACCAAATTTTCAACTTTGTTAAATGACCTTGCATAGCATTTTATATTAAACTTTCAAAAATGTTCCCTCCACTGATATAAGAATAATAGGTATATAATTACTGAGACAATTTTTATAACTTTCCTTGAAAGTTAGCATCTTCCTACACTGAAAATGTATTTCCAATAGATACTTACATCTATTCCCAAAATAGCTTTTCTCAATAGCTTGCCACTAGTCTTCCACTTGGGCTTCTGAATATTCATATGCAAATAATCATGCAGCAACTCTCCATCATTAGGGATGCAACACAACTCTTATCATAACCAGAACCCTCTTCACATTAGCAATAATTAATCACTTTGAGATTGGTCAAATAACCTACACCATATATTACCTGAAATGGGGAAGCTGGGTGGGAAATGTGGGTGAAGGTAAGTATCTATCGGATATACATTTTCAGTGCAGGAAAATGCTAACTTCTGACACAATATCTTACCTTCACTCAGTTTGTTATTGGAGTACTTCCAATGGAGATGTAAAGATGGACTGGCTAGCAATAAAACCTGCCTTGATCCTAATTTAATACATAACATATAGACAAAAAGGAACAATATGGTCCTTCAAGATTGTCCCTGCACACCCACTCTTAAGAAAATAAAAAATTTAAACCCACCATTTATCTTTCAGGAAATCATCAATTATTTTCTGAAACTTTTAACTTTGTAAAGTGCTTCCCTTCAATGCTGCTAACAGCAACTCATTCCATTAGCCAGTAACACTTTAGAAAAAACTGTTAGCTAGAAGCTAGCCTGTCTTCTCCAAATCTTATTCTTGTGTTCTCTTGTCCAATTATCTTCAGTATCCAGCGCAATAAATCAGAGGTCTTTATCCTAACAATTTCCCAACAAACCTTGTAAACTTCAATAAGATCCCCTCATACCTTTCTTATCTCAAGAAAAGAGAAGAAATTTTGATCTATCCCTATAACATAACCTTTCCATCTTTAGAATCATCCCAGTAGTCCTTCTCTGAATCATTTCTAAGAAGTGAATATCCATACTTGGATACAGAGATCAAATCTATACATCGCATTCCAAGTGAGATCTAATTAGTATCTGGAACATGTTGCATAGACAGCTATGTATGTGATCAGCTTAATCAAGTAACTTCTGGGAACTTAGCCCGCACTCTTAAATGAATAAAGTACCTTCCTTAAAACAACATATAACATTGCAGATGAGTTTTGCAAATAAGTGAAGAACAACTGTTTTGGATTAATTTATTATATCAATGGAAATATATTTATAAACTTAACCCTTTACTACATTTTACAAGTCTAAAAACTTATTCCTTGTGACTTACATTTACATCAATTGTTGAAGATGAGACTGGGTGTAAAAGCCAAACATAAAAAGTAAAGGCACGCTTGAAGTTGAAAGGTTTCCCAGTTGAAATTACACTGTCATTATGCAATAATTGACAATTACTAAGAACATTAAAACATTAAAAAAAATCTTGTCAAAAGAAATCTAAAACTGGGTCTTATTTTTTATGTTCTCTTACATAAGAATGAGAATGGAGTTTCTTTCCAACCAAAAAACTAATGGAAAGTACCTATGAAAAGTACCACTTTTCTACTCCATCATCACACAAGTATCCAATTATAATTGAAAGAGACAGTGTGTATGCAATTTTCACATGTTTATATCTTGCTTAGCAGTTTTAGGATTTTGTTTTGTTGTTTTATTTTGTAAATATAACAAGTTGCCAAATTTGTTTTCTGCATTATATAACTTACCAATTTTATGACCATACTCATCACTCAAGTGATCAATATTGTAATTATATAATTAAGCATTACTATTACTAATAAAAAGTACTATTAGTAACTAATATAAAATACCCACACTCCACTATGGAATTCTAAGGTCCCCTCATGATTCACAGAGGCCTCAATGTACCAGTCATGCGTCTCTATTATCTTAATTACTTCTATTGCTACACCAATGCACTAATTCTTTAATTGATTTGTCTGTTGCCATTTCCCAAACATAATTCATATCAGCTCTTTTTAAAAGCAAATAGTTTTAATTTTGCTTCTCAGTTTCGTTTTTTCTTTCTGTGTTTTTATATGAATTCTTTTCATTCTCTGAATTCTCTAGTATTCTCCGATTCATATTTTTCTTCTCATTGTTTGTTGCCGTTTCCCAAATTTGGTTCAATAACTTTTTTAAATTCTCAGATTCATATTTTTCTTCCCATGTTTGTGTTGAAAAATAGAGAATTTGGCAGAAACCTTCCACATATTGTTCATTCAGTAAGTGTGAATTAGATAAAAATATGATACTTTTCTATACACCTTCAGGAAGCAGAATTATGGGGCTATAGGGCAAAAAAATTGGCCAAATTTTTTTTTAGTCAAGTCTAAAAAATAATGCCAAGGTGCACACCTTCAGAATCCCCTTAGTATGCATAAAAAGTTTCAGGTCTCTGGGTTACTTGCTCTAGAGCTATGGCAGTCATACACACACAGGCTCTTTTATGTTTCATTATTATAGATTACTGGTAGTGGTACTGGAATTAGACTTACAAGTAACATGGTCATTCTTGATAAATTAATTGATGCGTTTGTAAGATGTAGAGTAAATTCAGTATCAATAACATTATTAGTACCAGTTTAACGTTGAATATTATTTATGATTTATACACAAGAGCCAAAATGCTATAACATTAGTAGTATTATCAATTAATCATTTAATGATAAAGACAAGTTTGATTGGTGGAGTTTATAAATATTTATGCAACCAAAGACTTATGTTTTGGTTTTTGACAAATTGTATAATTTAAATTATTTATAAATTATATTTATAATAAGTTATGGGCCTAGGCTATAGTATAAATATAATATATACACATTTACCAATCCGTTGTTGTTTTGTCATTTACGACGTCTTTCCAAGCATCTAACATGGAATCCTTGTGTTTCGAAACATCAACAGACATTTTAGAAATTTTTCACAAAATACTAATTACTATTGAACTTGAATAAAAACGACCAAATTATAAATTACAATTTTTCGTCGACACCGGATGAGGTGTTACACTGTTAAAATTTGCACACGCTAGTTTTACGTCACCAATAATTGAACTTAATAAATAATTTAGCATAAAAAAATTACAAGTATCCTAATAATTCAATCAAAATAATATAGCTTATTAAATTTTATCTTTTTTACTTTAAGATTAAGTAAAAAATTAACAATAATTTTTAACCATTCAGGGTTTAGAAGAAAGACACTAAAGAACTTGTGACGTAATTTATTTACATTCTCAGAATCATCAAAATGACAGCTATGTGAAAAGAGTTATCAATGTGATGTAGGCTGTCATTGTGTCGATAAACATTAAAGAGTAGATAGGATATGCTCGTTTAGAAGAAACCGGCGTTTTTTTATATTTTAATTTTTCAGAAGATAGGTAAGTGATTAATAAGAAAAGGATAAAAGTAATTATTATCGGAATTTCAGTTCTATTCCTGATGACTTATTTTTGTTGCACTTTTGTTTTGATTTTAACGCGATTGCTTTAGTTTATGTCGTAATACTCATAGAGAAACTCATAAAGCCTAACTCAGTAACTGGATGAATTCGAACATTGCTATTTTCTATTCATTGACCACTCTTGAATATGCACAGCACATAATTAACATATTCATCAGTTTTTTGTATGTACAATACTGATTTAGCAGTCAGCTTTAGCGTAATATACATCTGCAAGCTTTGAAAGTTTCAGTGAATTACCGACTACTAATGCCATTGCCAGTAATGGCATTAGAAAAAGAGAAGTTTGTTTTCAGATTCAGTTGTAGTAAATCAGCAAGTAATTTTGCATTTACTTTTTAAACAAATTGTCTAGATTTTGGTACTACTTTTACAAAATTATTGGATACAATGCAACAGAGTTTTCCATACATCTTAAGTGCCAAAGTCACCCTTAAGTGACCTAGGAGCAAAAGGTAATATTCCTTATTAAGATATCACCTAACCACAGTGGTGCTGTCTAGTTATGTTTTTTACGTTTTTGATAGAAGAGTTAACACACAAGATCACGTATAAAAGGTGCAATGAATTACAGAAAAGACCTTTGTCTGTTTATGTTGTCTACCAAAGAATAAGCTATAACCACAAGAAAGACAATTGGGGTATCAAGAGTTGAAGGTTTGTGATGCAGAATTCCGATTACTAAGCATCTCCAAAAGGACAATAAACTCTTCAAAGAAGTGGCTTAAAACAATTCTTAAATGTGGCACGAGACAGAACACCTCAGTGTGGAATGTGCTGAGAGAATGAACAACTTCTATCCCACTTTTAAACCATTGAACGATTTCACATAGAACTGATAACAAAAAATAGTGAGACAATGCATAATAACCAGGTAGGATTACGGCAAACTGAGGTGTATGATAGGAAAATAAACATGAAACTGCAAATTCCAAGGTTTATACAGTAGTGAATATTGTCGCAAGATAGTGGCAAGTAAGGAGATAGTGTTAAGAGAGAAAAGAATAACAAATCTTATAATTAACAATTTTGCATTTGAACAATATTTTGAATGTAATGTTTATAGAATGGTGAGAAATGAGCTGAATATAATAAATTGTGAGAATAAAGATTTGGAGTTAGTTATCTATATCATTTTCATTGTAACTAAAAATGTTAATATTTGTGTTTTCACAGATGGTTTCCTCTTTCACCAAAGAGACAGTAAGAAGGAGGGTTCGAGCAGCATGGCAGAAAACAGGTAAGTATTACTCTTAGCTTTGTATATATTGAATATGCCAGACACTAGGAAAAAGAAAATGCATGGTAGGTGCATTTCCCATATGTTTAACTAATGTAATGATTTGAATGATTATGTTTGATGTGGTTGACAGCAGTCATTTCAGAATTGGTGTTGCATGTGATTGTTGGAGAATTGTTATCTTGAGTTGATTCTAGACATATAAATAGATTAATGTGGATTTCAACAAATCAGGATGTAAAGATGGTTGTTCTCAACTGGACTTTTTGGCATGTAGAACAACTGAGCTACACATGAATTATATCATTAAATTTCCCAACTGATTGCTTTATTTTCTTGTTCTTACAGATGTATTGAGCTTGTGATTGATCAAATAAAGAATATTCAGAAGAAATATGGTTTTTAATCTGTAGTATTTGTAATATGCTGATATATATAATCAACCAGTTTTATACTGTTTTTTTGTTTTAATAATCATAAGAGATATAAAAACAATTAGATTTTTTACAGCCTTTATAGATTACATCTGTATGCAGTTGAATAGTTTTGTCTGTTATTATTTAGTAAAACACGAATGGCTTTATTACAAAAGTATTTTATTGAATGTGTCTACATATAATCATCTCATTTCTAAATATTTAAACTTTCTTGTAACCTGTTGAAAGAAGAGTGTATGTAGAATTGTATTTCATAGTAGATGTTGGATAAATATTTCTGTACAGCAAAATCATGTATTTTTGTAGTGGTTCCTCTTCTTGGGTGGATTTTTGTTTTATTGTTTAGCAAAAGGATGTGCAAGGTCCAGTCCACTTAATGATAACAAAAGCATTTTGTTTCTAGTACTTTGTTGAAAACACATGGTCAAAATGTCAATTGCTGAAATAACTTGCTGGCTGACTGAATAATCAATCAACAATTTCAGTAATGTAATCTCACCCTCCTTACTTTATTTGCTTTCATAATTTCATATTTTATAAACGTTCATGAAATTACTAAATGTTAGTCTACACACTTATCATGTGACACCAACACTCCCTAAGGTGAAACAACAGTACAAGGTCTAATTTAAAAGAAAAAAATGTCCTCTTCCTGAATTGTGAAGTCTCTTAAACAGTCCTTTTACACATTAAACTTAAACTTACATAATTAACTATGAAATGAACTCTCAAAAATCAGTAATATTAATATACATAAATATAGATATTACAATAATTTATTATTTGAAAAAGTACATTCAAAATTTTGACTAACAAAACAAAATCTTCTTTCTTTACATTTTAATTGTCCCTAAGCTGTCTAACACCAAATCCCTATTGGTAGTTTTCTTTTCTGTGGATTGTTTTACAAAGTTGGGATAACTTCTTATTTATTATCAACATTTGCTGTTTTGTCACTTTTGATGGAGGAGTTTTCTATGTGTAGGTGATTGATGGAATCCACTGGTGGCTCCATTTGGGGAGGTTCTTTGAAAATGGTTTTAACAGGAACCTCAGGCTCATCTGTAGGTTTATTTCCCTTTGGCACCGTCTTGCTAGTGTACTTCTAAAGACAATCATGGTGGATGACCACTGGCTTAGACCACCTGTTTTTCTGGATTCTTTTTTACTTCAGCACAGAATTCTTCCCAACATCAACTTAAATTTAGAGATAGACCTCTCTTATGGTTTGGATTGTACAGCCATACCATGCTACCATGAAGAAGTCTTTCATGGTATATTCATGTATGGCATCAGTGGTTGCAGGATATGACCTCAGACTTCCTGCATTTTATTTTTAAGATGACTGCTACTACCACTGATACATGGTTGAACAATGGCAGCTGTAGAACCAATATCAATTAGCATATAGCAAAGTTTCCAAACAATGAATTGATTAACTCATGGACTGATTTCTTTGAATGATAAACTTTTTATCTCATTTGTGGTAAAAGAGTATTCTCATCTTTGGAGTATTATCTTCTGGGTTTATTATCACAGTTTTGAATATAATATCCATGTTTTCCACATTTATAGCAGTTTCTCTTTCATAAAGGCTTTAGTCTACAGTACCTGGCAATATGCCCTTTGAAGTTGCAGTTAAAACACCTTTTGTAGTGTGATTTACTTCTTCCATTCTAAGTTAAAAGTTGTTTAATTAATAATTTGAGCTATTCTGGACCTTCTTAGAGGAAGATGACGTGTTCACATTATTTGATCTGATTATTCTATAATTCTTCGATGGTGCTTTTAGCTGTTTTTCTGCAGCTTTAATCAATTCAAGTTCCATTGCCAGTTGGATAGCTTCCTTTATAGATGTGAACCTACTCTGTTTTGATCCAATTCATATATTCTCATCCATTATGGCATTCATGAATTGGTCAAATGCTGATAAATCCACCATTTTACTTAGAGTATCTGAATAAGAAGAGGCAAGCCTTTCTACATCTTCAACAAATTTGGTTAAGATGTCCTTCCTAATTACCCTGCCTTTAAACATTGTTTTTTTAGAAAATTCCTCTCAGTTTAACACTCCAAGTTTATTTATAAGGTAGCCACTAATGCCTAGTAATTGTTACAGCTGTCTGTTGGAAGAATGCTTAATGTTGTTTCAAATATGTAGCAAGAATGAATATCATGTTATTCATTTTGAAATTTATTGTGAATTGTGCCTGATATACCTCCCATAGTTCCTTTCCATCATAATATGTTGTTTTCTTGATTGAATGATATTGTTGAACTGGTGTGCTAAGTTCTTTAACTTGATGAAGTAGTAGTGGTGTAGCTGGAGTAGTGCAGGAAGTCCATGCAATAGTGGTGACAGGTGCTAATTGGATGACTTCTCCTATTCTATATTGTTTAACTAATGGTATTTGAAGCTAGAATTCTTGGATGGTTTTGAGAGAGGAGTAGTTAATTTGATCCTTAGATTTGCAAATTTACTTTCTAGATGCTTTATCCTAGAGTTGATGTCCTTTAGTACATTTCCTATGGTTTATTTAATATTATTATTTTATCTTTATGTATATCTTTCTTATTGTTACAATTCTTCTGTTATTCAGTCTTGTTGTTATAATTCTTTTGTTTGTATTTTTTTATCCTTCCTACAACTTATGTCTGAGGTGCTTCTTCGTGGTCCAGAGGGGTTTCCTCGGGAGGTTCATTCTCTTCTCTTTACTACTCTTGACTCCTCTGCTGTTTGGACTTGTTGGTTCGGGATGCACTCCTTGCTAATGTATGCCTACTTACTTCTTATCTGCATTATCTTCATTGGGCTGCTTTTCTTCACCCAGACATCTTTTGTGTTGTTCCTTATTCACTTGGAGATCTGGGCTGAAGCAGCCCAGCATCAGTCCTCTTCATCTTCCCTGGTTGATCATCTTTCCCAATATTACCCTTAAACTCCTGTTCTTTGATAAGGTCAGTTTGCCTTTACCCTATCCATACTGGCTTCCAGAACTCCCTTTTCTTCCTATCCTCCCTCTACCCATCATCAGGTTTGTCAAACATCTTGTTGGTGACTATCCTTTTGGGTTGGTCCCAATCTGTTTCACCTGGCCAACCTTTGGTCACAATTTTCTATGAACAAATGGGTTTTTCCAGTTCTCATCCACTGTCTTTTTCACCACTTCTCCACCATTCTCTCCTTTTCCTATTGTATTTCATCCTCCCTCTGATACACCAAACATGTTCACCCTTTCAGCCATGTGGGCATTATAAGACTACCTGCCTTCCCTTTAGTCTGTCATTGCTAAATTAGGGATGGCTAGTGCAGATAGCCCTCATGTAGCTTTGCACAAAATTCAAAATATAAACCAAACCTCCCTATGACCCTGTCTATCTTCACTTATGCTTTTCTCTTGGGTTGAGGTGCACTTCTGAATGACAGCATGACTCCCGGTGTCTAGACTCAGGGTCAGAGTTCCAACCTCATCAATGTAGACCATTTGGTAATGATCCACTCCAACAATTCCTTGATTGTTTCTTACATCCACCATCAATGGGGCACCTATTCTAGGACTCTTTGCTTTTAGATGATTGACCTCTTCTGTTGGGCTCATTCCAATTAAGTTTATATTGTTGCTTGTCATGTCCTGGGAACTATGGAGCTAGTGGTGAACCATCTATCTCAGCAGGACTGCATTCTGTCTTTCTACTCCCAGATTATTTGTTGGATCTGCTCCCAGTTAGGCACACCCCACATAGCTGCCTTTGCCACTCATCTCAACTCCAAGTTTCCCCTGTTCTGGTCCCTGGTTCCTCATCCTTTGACTCTGGCTGTCAGTCTCTCAGCCAGGACTGATCTTACCTTTTCCTATATGCCAATTTTTCTCTTTGTCTCCTGCCTTGATACTTGACACTCCTTGATTGGTCCTACTGGTGGTACCTTTTTGGCCAGCTCAATATTGGTTTCCTCTGCTTCTTCGTTTAACATCCAGACCCTTCCTTCTTCTATCTAATGTCCCCTCTCTATTGCTTCAACCTCACACATTTAATTTGAATCCAGGGGATTCATCCCTACATCTTCACATGTGGGATTTGTCCAGTCCATCACCCTTTTGGCTGGACTCTCCGATCATGTAGCCTTCTTCTTGTCTTGTTCCAGTTGACCTTCTACTTTGTCTGTCTAGTAATGTAATTGGCAGAATTTTCATCATTGATCCATCTGTCACTTCCTTATGCCGAGTTGTCCTACTGTGATCCACCCTTCTGCTTTTTTATTTGGCTTTTTGACCATGGTTTGTTGGTCTCTACTATTGCTGGCCATTGTGTGCCCTTTTTTGTTACATTTTGCCTTCACCATTACCACAGTATTTTTTTCCCCTGTCTTCTCCACTCTGTTCTGATCCTTCCTTCTTCACCATCCATTTCGCCCAACTTCCATGCCTGACTGGGACTTCAGTGTGGTATTACCTACTCAGCTACTTGGGAAGGTGATCTTATGTTCTCTCCTATCTCTCTTCCTTCTGTCCCTCCCCTCTATGACCATTCAGCTCTGGATTGGTCCCTATGTTCAATTCAGACTTTGTTGTTCCATATCATGCACTTCTCCTTTTCAGGGCCATTCTAATTTTTTTTTTTCTATTTCATAACCCTTCCTCCTCTAGGGACCTCTACCCTTTTACTGGGTGGATCTGTCAGCTCCTCCAGTTGAAATTTTCCTCCCTCGCTGTTGATGTTAATTGTCTCACTCTCTTGCTTCTCTTTTTTGTCAGTTTTTGGATGAAATTCTCCAGATGGGCATGTGAATGAAACCCCATATGTTTACCTCTCATTATCTGTCTGTTTCATCTCCCACAGGATTTTGACTTCAGTTACCATTAATCAGCTCACTGTCTTTGAGATGTGTAAGTATGTTTCTTATTCACTCCCTTTACGTCTAACTGTAGCCTACTAGATGGCTGGTGTTGCCTCTAAGGTTATGTTTATCTTCCAAAATCTGCATTAGGCCAGGAGTAATGGAAAGTGCTTTGATCTGCCCTGGCTATACCAGTCCCTACTCTTGTGATGGGGTGTTTCACATGAGTACTAGAGGTATCCTCGTGGCATACAATACAATTACTAAATTATTCGATCCAGACTATCATGGAAAAGCTGGTCCCAAGTAAGTAACTGCCCACTTATTTGCCTGCACTTCCCGTGTAGCATGAGAGACCATTGCTACTTACCAGTTCCTAGCTGCTTGGGTAGTGGACCTTGGAGAATTCCTCACTGATTGAGCTTAGCACAATATTGTGAGAAGTAGGGCAGTGGTGACATTATCCATGTAGTATGGGTCACTCCTCACACAGCTCATATACCCTCCTTCTGCAGCAAGTCTGTTCAGTAGAGTAAAAGTGAGCACACACTACATGGTTTGATTGTGTCCTAACCCACACTACACATAGCTTGACAATCACTTTTGTGCAGGTGCTCGGTTCACCATGTTTGAATTCCACCCATCCCTGTGACACTTGGAGCTCTTTTGCATCTCCCTCCCTTCCATTCTTGGTGAAGAGTTTACCCTAGTCGAAACGAGATGCAATATCCCACGGATGTGCTGCTATGGAGCCCCTGCCATAAGGTGTTACATTCCATGGGCTTTGCCTTCAGGAATTTTTTGAATGGAGCTCACCTAGGTTTAAATTTTGCACTGACCTTTCCACCAATTCAGTGTGGGACTCTAGCTGTTCTGTGTTTTGGATGTGAGGGATCATCTCAGATGTAAACATTCTCCTAATCTAAAAATGTATTTCTGATTGATACCTCCTCAAACATTCCCAACTGAATTCCCCACTTCCAGTTTACCTTTTTCCTTGCCTCATCTCAAAATGAGGTTATCTCGAGAGTGCAAGTGCTTAGGGGCAATTGCTGAGCATGAAGGTTGTGTCGCCCTTCTATTTTTGAAGGCTGTTGTTGTGTGATGACACCATTGTTCACCAGCAAAGTTCATGTCGAACACGTGAGTTTAGGTTGGAAGTAGCTCTAGACTAGTGACATGGAAGTCTCTTTAGCAGATGTATGAGATATATAGCTATTTCGTGTGCAGAAATGAGTATATATATATATATATATATATATTGGAAGTAAATTTTCAGATTAAGAAAATTTAACTTCTAAAAAAAATATACAACATAGCCTACAACAATACATTCTGTTGGTGCATATAATTATGAAAAGAAAACCTACACTTCATTAATCAACTTTTATACTGTTCAGGAGGCCTTAAGGGTGATCTTGGTGAAGTGACTGACCTTCTGTTATCCATTTGGTTTTTATGTTCTTAAATGCGTAATATGCATGACAAAATAATAAATCTATTGTTAACTATTTTACAATATACTTAAGCTATATTGAATGAACCTCTGATCTACACTACAAAATATGTGTTTGTTATGCTAGTTTTTTTTTTTGGTGTATATTATAAAATAATGAGTTAATTGCATTTTGTAGTAATGATGTTTTGGGTCTTAGCTGCACTTGGAATGACCTTCTCCCTTGTAGACAACACATTTTAACAAACTTTTCACATACCTATCACACCATATGAACATTGGCTTTCAAGATCACATTTAAGCAAAAAAGGGGTACAAAAGCTCATTAGAGGCCATAATGGGTCCATGGTTGGGCGGAATTCTGATGACTACAATTTTTGGCCATCTATCTTGTGAAAATAGTCACTGATTTCGAGCTGTGGTGGAAGATATTGTAAAATTGTTAACATTCTGTCCTTTGTCAAATTTCGGTCAAAGTTACTCGAAGGCTGTCTATGTTAACCATCCCGAATTTTTAAATGATAGACTTGAGGGAAGGCAACTAGTCAACACATTTCACCACTAATTCTTGGGTTACTCTTTATCAATGGAAAGTGAGAGTGATCACCATATTGTAATACTCCCAAGGCTGAAAAGGCAGGCATATTTGGTGAATGCATTCGAACCCATGACCTGCAGATTGCGACCCTAGCACCCTAACTACTAGAGTGTGCCAAGCCTGTGAATCTTTAGATTGTGAGCTGTCGTTGATTTCAAATATCTGTCAGTTTTTTGTTTTTTTCTGATTATGTCCAACTTCATTGTCATGGCTTCTCAATTACTGAAGTTTTTTTTTCATACCATAACCTCCACTTTACAGATAATGACATTGCTCCAGATTTCATTAGGGTTGGTTTTGGAGCCAGTTGCTGCTGCTACTGTAATTTTTAAGCTTTTTCTGTATACAAAAAAATACATTTAATGTGTACAGCTTCAAAATGTTATGTTCTTGGGCTTCATAACATTTAAGAATTTTTATTGTATGAATATATCTTTGTAGAAAGGCATTACATATATATATATATTGTTAC